>NC_133616.1:2946748-3183116 GCF_964106895.1 Numenius arquata
CCCCTCTGCCAATTTAAAACCATTACCCCTTGTCCTGTCACTACATCTCCTGACAAAGAGTCCCTCTCTGGTTCTCCTGTAGGCTCCCTTCAGATATTGGAAGGCTGCTCTGAGGTCTCCCCGGAGCCTTCTCTTCTCCAGGCTGAACAACCCCAGCTCTCTCAGCCTGTCCTCACAGCAGAGATGCTCCATCCCTCTGATCATCTTCATGGCCCTCCGCTGGACCCGTTCCAAGAGGTCCATGTCCTTCCTGTGTTGAGGACTCCAAAGCTGGACACAAGCTTTTCACAAAGCTGGAGAGCATGGCTCCACGTGGGTTTTCAGCGGTGGAGCCGGTTTAGGGGTTTCCCATGCGGCACCACGGTTAATCTGTGGTTGATGCAACAGTTCTTAGGACTGGACTGTAAACTGAATTACCATCTACCTTTAAAAACAGAAAGAAGGGGTACTGTTTCCCCCACCGATGCCTTTTAGAAGGTCGCTGGCAGAGCTGCAGGTAGTTGCCAAGAACGCTTGCGGTACCGTGCCCATTTTGTCTTCATTCTTCGATGTTTTTATATCAATTAGCAAATTAAATGCTTAGGAAGCACCAGTGACTTTGGCAATTTACTTATGGCAGTATTGAGTTTTGCACTATTTTTATATGAGAGGAGTGCTTGAACGGAGTCCATCCCACTGAGTTTTCCAGGCTTAGTTATTATTCAGGTTTCATCACATTGCTGCATTCCTATTTATTCTGAGGACGGTAATTTTCATACTTTTAATTACAAGGATGAAATTATTCAGCCTATATTGCGTGCTGTGTTACGTCTTCAAGGATTGAACTGGGCTTTTTTTTTTTTTTTTAACTGACTTTTTTAAATTTTACCCCTCTGCTCTCGTGAGACCCCACCTGGAGTACTGTGTCCAGCTCTGGAGTCCTCAACACAGCAGAAGGACATGGACTTGTTGGAACGGGTCCAGCGGAGGGCCACGAAAATGATCAGAGGGCTGGAGCACTTCTTCTATGAAAACAGGCTGAGAGAGCTGGGGTTGTTCAGCCTGGAGAAGAGAAGGCTCCAGGGAGACCTTAGAGCCCCTTCCAGTCCCTCAGGGGGCTCCAGGAAAGCTGGGGAGGGACTCTTGATCAGGGAGGGGAGCCATAGGAGGAGGGGGAAGGATTTTAAACTGAAAGGGGGGAGATTGAGATGAGATGTGGGGAAGAACTTCTTTGCTGTGAGGGTGGTGAGACCCTGGCCCAGGTTGCCCAGAGAAGCTGTGGCTGCTCCATCCCTGGAGGTGTTCAAAGCCAGGTTGGAGGGGGCTTGGAGCAACGTGGTCTGGTGGGAGGTGTCCCTGCCTATGGTAGGGTGGTTGGAACTGGATGATCCTTAAGGTCCCTTCCAAGCCAAACCATTCTATGATATTGCTTAATGTGGCACTGGACACAACATCTGATTATTATTTGTCTTTTTCCGCCCTATCTATTGAAGAAAAATAAACTTCCCATGTATTCTTCTGTTTTGTTTTGAGGAACAGTTTCTCCACTGGTAGATTTGGGGTGATAGAAGTATTTAAGTGTCTTTTTATATGTTTGACGCAGCTGCTGTTTACTTTTAGTGGTTGTTGGTAGGTTCTGCTTTAGTGCTTTATTGTCATTTTTCAGCTGATGGTTTTCATTGAGGCATACCAACAGACAATTAATGAAGTTATGAAAAATTTGGTGTATCTGATGTAATTGCTGCATTAATATAATAACATTAATTAAAGGTAGGTGGTCCTTAGCTTGAGGTTAAATGTCAGGTGGAGGATTCTGTAGTTTCTGCTTTCTAAAAAGGTGTTATTTCATATGATAGTTCCTGTAAAAAATCCACATTCTCAGTGGCATCAAGGTAAAAGTGGCGGCACTGGACCATTAAAGGTTGGACTAGATGATCCCTGAGGTCCCATCCAACCTGGTATTCTGTGATTGAAGCCCCGAAGGTAGTAGTAACACAAAGGACGTAGTGTCATCATTCTGTTTTGACAAACAACTCACTTTTGAATATTAGTTTTCATCTTTTATTGTCGCTGTACTTCAAATATACATTGTACTGCCTGATACTGGGATGACAGAGCACTGGAATGGATTGTCCAGGGAGGTTGTGGAGTCTTTGTCCTTGGAGGTATTCAAAAGCCACCTGGACGTGGTCCTGGGCAGCTGGTTCTAAGTGGCTTTCCTTGAGCAGGGAGGTTGGAAGAGATGACCTTCAGAGGTTCCTTCTTGCCTCAACCACTCTCTGCTTCTATGATATCTATGTATGGATTGGTAAACTTAAGTAATTGCTTCATAGAAAAATTTTGCTACTGTTCTGTAATGCATTTTCACTTCAAGTAGAGGAACTCAATTGCTTGTGTAACCATTTCTATTTTCTTCCCCCCAGCGCTGACTTGAAGCTCTTGGAAGAAGCAACGATCTCAGTCTGCAAGTCTTTAGGTGAGAAGTTGTGCTATCTTAACTTTTTTCCGCGTTCTTGATCAGCAAAATTAAGAAACAGCACTCGTGTGCGCATCCATGTCTTTGGTATATTTAATCCTACTTGTAGGTGTTCCACTACTAAGATTAAAGTAAAGAGTGTGTATATATAAATCTCAAACTTTTAGAAACTCCCCTTTTTAACTAGTTATTCCTACTACCTCGTTTTTCCCACTGTCCTCTAAGGTGATCATTAAGGGGAAAGAATGAATCAGAGGGCGAAAGGAAGGGATAATACAAATGCGATCAACGATGTTTGTAGAAGACAAAAGCTAGTTGTGAAAACCTGCCCAGTTTTCTGACAGGAGACTCTTGTGCTTTAGACAAATCTTGGAAGGGAAGCAGTATGAGCTCCTGATTTGGGATATTTTAAATCTAGGATGAAAAGTACGTTTAGAAAACAGTTAAGGAGTAGCAAAACATGTACTGGAGAATCTTAAAAGAAGAACAGCAGCTTTACAGAAGAACAGACAGATGTAGAAATAGTTAAGACGTTGAAATTTGGTTTCATTCTATATATTATTTGAACTAAATAGTGTCAACTTTGGCATTCTGTAGTAATAATATCTTATTTTTCTCTCACCTAGTTGAGAAGAATCCTCGAACGGGAAACCTCGGGTCTTTGATTAAAGTCTTTCTTTCTAGAACCAAAGAGTTAAAGATTTCAGCAGAATGTCAGAAGTAAGTATCCGGAAAAAAGCTCTGTGTGCCATTTCATTTTTGAAGTGTTCTTTTACTCCTAGCGCTTGAGTTTTTTTTCTTTGAAAATTAATGTAATCACAGACCAAACCTTAGAAATCTCTTAAATTTTTGTTTGAAACAGAACAAGTGTCTAGTACTTTTCCAAACATAGACAATTAAGTGTAATAAATGGATTGCTGGGGAAAAAGACATAGAATCATAGAGTGGTTTGGTTTGGAAGGGACCTTGAGGACCATCCAGTCCCACCCCCTGCCCTGGGCAGGGACACCTCCCACCAGACCAGGTTGATCAAAGCCCCCTCCAACCTGGCCTTGAACCCCTCCAGGGATGGGGCAGCCACAGCTTCTCTGGGCAACCTGGGCCAGGGTCTCACCACCCTCACAGTAAAGAAGTTCTTCCCCAGATCTCATCTCAATCTCCCCTCTTTCAGTGTCAAACCCTTCCCCCTCGTCCTATGGCTCCCCTCCCTGATCAAGAGTCCCTCCCCAGCTTTCCTGGAGCCCCCTGAGGGACTGGAAGGGGCTCTAAGGTCTCCCTGGAGCCTTCTCTTCTCCAGGCTGAACATCAACTCTCTCAGCCTGTTTGTGTTCATCCTGTGTGTTTGTGTAGAAGTGAGATACAAACGTAGCTAGGAATAACATTGTATTCTCTTGGGGGAAGAAAAAAATCTTTAAAATACATTTCCAGTTTGTTTGCTGGAGATTCACTGCTTAAGCACTTTGTCTTTTCCTTGCTTCAACTGTAGGAACCTCTTGGTCTACTCTGACTTATATTTTTCTTCTGGTTTTTGATGCGTGATCCCAAGTTAAACGTTACTGATTGTTCTTTGTTTCTGCTTCTTTTCTAGTCACCTCTTCATCTGGCAGGCTCACAATGCCCTGTTCATTATTTGCTGTTTGCTGAAAGTATTCATCAGTCGAATGTCAGAGGAGGAGCTGCAACTTCATTTTACTTACGAAGAGAAAGCACCAGGCTCGTACGGTGGGTATAGACTTAGTGCTAGTGAAATAAATACCCCACAATAAACTAAAAAGTTCTAATTTGTGTAGATTTGGGGCTGAGGGGTATGGTTTAGCGGTGAACTTTGTAGCATTCGGTTAATGGTTGGACTCGATCTTAAGGGTCTTTTCCAACCTAAATTATTCTATGATTCTATGTTTTCTTTAGATTAAGAGCCCCAAACTTTGCTTTAAAAGAAGAAATGAAGTGCCTGTGAGGTTACATACAACATATTTACTGTTCAGGATAACCTGTGAGATTGAAAGTGTGTAGTCAACAGTAAAGCTGACTGACTTCCTTTGGGGTCTGAAGTAATTTGGTATAAACCATCTTACTTTGTATCATACATGTGAAGGAAAACACCTTCAAAATGTGATTGGAGATTTTAATTAGAATCATGGAAAGGTTAGAATTGGAAAGGACCTTAAAGACCATCTAGTTCCAACCCCCTGCCCTGGGCAGGGACACCTCCCACCAGACCACGTTGATCAAAGCCCCCTCCAACCTGGCTTTGAACCCCTCCAGGGATGGGGCAGCCACAGCTTCCCTGGGCAACCTGGGCCAGGGTCTCACCACCCTCACAGCAAAGAAGTTCTTCCCCACATCTCATCTCAATCCCGCCTCTTCCAGTTTGAAGCCATTTCCCCTCGTCCTATGGCTCCCCTCCCTGATCAAGAGTCCCTCCCCAGCTTTCCTGGAGCCCCTTGAGGGACTGGAAGGGGCTCTGAGGTCTCCCCGGAGCCTTCTCTTCAGGCTGAACAACCCCAACTCTCTCAGCCTGTTTTCATAGGGGAGGTGCTCCATCCCCCTGATCATTTTCGTGGCCCTCCGCTGGACCTGTTCCAAGAGGTCCATGTCCTTCCTGTGTTGAGGACTCCAAAGCTGGACACAGAACTCCAGGTGGGGTCTCACAAGGGCAGAGTAGAGGGGTAGAATCACCTCCCGCAACCTGCTGGCCACGCTTCTCTTGATGCAGCCCAGGATGCGGTTGGCTTTCTGGGCTACCAGTGCACATTGCCGGCTCATGTTGAGCTTCTCATCCACGAGCATTCCCAAGTCCTTCTCCTCAGGGCTGCTCTCCAGCCATTCTCCACCCAACCTGTATTTGTGCCTGGGATTGCCACGTCCCAGGTGCAAGACCCTGCACTTGGCTTGGTTGAACTTCATGAGGTTTGCATGAGCCCATCTCTCAAGCCTGTCCAGGTCCCTCTGGATGGCATCCCTTCCTTCCAGCATGTCGACTGTGCCACACAGCTTGGTGTCATCGGCAAACTTGCTGAGGGTGCACTCTATCCCACTGTCCATGTCTCCAACAAAGATGTTGAACAGCACTGAAGATGTTAAACACCGCTGCACATTGACTGTTGTTATTTGCTAGAATTAAGCCTTTATTAATAAGCTGTTGACATGTTACAGGTTCCTATAGCAAAATAGACCTCTTCTGGAGCAGGGTTTAAGTTCTTTGGTTTATTTTTTCTTTAAAGATTTGTCTTCAATTTAACGCGGTCGTTTATTTACAAACATAATTTGGCTCGTTTGTGGTTTGTTTTTTTTTTTAGCAGTTGCTCAGAAGTGATGTTGTATGACCTACTTTAGCTTTAGCCATTTTTATACAGTTTGAAAGGTGGGAATGGTCCTCTTCAGAAGAAGAGAATAGAATTGGGGTGAAGCTGACCACGTGCTGCTGTAGGAACGGTGATGTTGTAATTATTTAGTGTGTCTTTTCACGTTTCGTAAGCCAGCCAGAGTGGAATTAATCCAATTTTTAGGAATTGCATGGTTAGAACTGATCCGTTGAAAAGGCAACTGCTCAAATTTGATCAGTGGGCAGAGGTTTATACTGGAAGAGTCAAAGAATTTAGGCATAATGTCCAAAAATAAATGCACCTCTAGGAAATGGAGCGTGTATTACACAAGATGAAAGATGGCAGGGAAAAAGATGCTCAAATAATCTAGTTCTTCTCTTTCTGCTATCTGGTCCTTCTTTTTGAATCAACGCCTTCAAAATCGGTTTGGTTACAGCAAAAAGAAAGTCATAACACTGTCACTGCCACAGATCTTCACGTGGTGCCGTATCAAGATGCTCTTACTGAACACATGATGGATAACGCCGGCACGTGATTTCCTTTTTCTCATAAAGATACTGTCGTAATGCAGTGTGGTTTATTGTATAAAGCCAAAAATGGTCCGAGAAAAGGGACTAGTATTAGAATATCCTTCCAGTCCCTAAAGGGGCCTCAGGAAAGCTGGGGAGGGACGCTTGATCAGGGAGGGGAGCCATAGGACAAGGGGTAATGGCTTCAAACTGAAAGAGGGGGGTTTTAGATGAAATCTCAGGAAGAACTTCTTTGCTGTGAGGGTGGTGAGGCACTGGCCCAGGTTGCCCAGAGAAGCTGTGGCTGCCCCATCCCTGGAGGGGTTCAAGGCCAGGTTGGAGGGGGCTTTGATCAACGTGGTCTGGTGGGAGGTGTCCCTGCCCATGGCAGGGGGGTTGGAACTTGGATGGTCTTTAAGGTCCCTTCCAACCCAAACCATTCTATGATTCCATGACACAGGAATGTGGCAGGGGTGAGGGAGCATTGGGCATCGCCTCCTCAGAGGCTGGTGGTGAGATGAGGGGGAGTTTAATGGAGTACAAAAAATGGATCTTTTTACCCAAGATCTGGGGTTTTAATGGAATGCAAAACAAAGCCAAGAATTTCCCACCGACAGGAAGGAGGGGATGGGGACAGGAGCTGAAACTTTAAACTGAACAAGGGGAGATTGAGATGAGATCTGGGGAAGAAATTCTTTGCTGTGAGGGTGGTGAGACCCTGGCCCAGGTTGCCCAGAGAAGCTGTGGCTGCCCCATCCCTGGAGGGGTTCAAGTCCAGGTTGGAGGGGGCTTTGATCAACGTGGTCTGGTGGGAGGTGTCCCTGCCCAGGGAAGGAGGGTGGGACTAGATGGTCTTTGAGGTCTTTTCCAACCCAAACCATTCTGTGGTTTTATGAATACGAATGGATTGTGGAAGAACAACCAAAAATATCCAAAAGTGAATTTCCCTCAACAGTCAGCACGGCAAGGACACGTGTTGAGAATGTCTGATAGTTCCTTGCTCATTAAGTAGGGGAAACTGTCCATTAAGATCTCCTTGGCATTTGGGGAAATCATGTGGTGCCATAAGATGAAGAGCTACATGTTGAAACGGTTTAATGGATTAAAACTGGGTTGAGCAGTCTCCAAGAATGAAGTCAACTAACCCATAGAATCATAGAATTGTCTAGGTTGGAGCAACACCTGCGTGTACTAAGCCGTCATTGCAGACTGCTGAGGGGTTTATATGTAAAATATTGCCCCCCCTCTTGCTTCACAGTAGAACTGGTGGAAAAGCTGAGATGTTTTGTTAGGTTGAACCCTTGTGATTTTAAGTCCTTACTCTGGAAATTCCCCGTGGCGTGGTATGAGAAGTAATTCTTGTCACTGGGGTCGATCCGTGTTTATACCACGTCCAGCAGCACTTGACTGTAATTCACGGTGACATTTATTAGCGATAATTTTGTGCTTATTGATGGCAAACGTACTTAGCAATTATCTTTGAGCAGATTGTTCGCTGGATGGGCTTGATTAGGAAGGTAATTGCCTCTGGTCTGGTGAGAGCAGGGGGTGGAGGCAGGAAACAAGCTTCTCCTCCTCCGGCTCCAGTCCCGCTGCTGCTTTTGACTCCGGTTTCCATTTGGAGGTGGCTCTTGTGACCTTCTTCGAGGTGTTGAGGTTCATAACATGCTGCATTTACACAGCCATCTTTTTTTTTTTTTTTTGCTCTGAACAAATCTTCACGTTGGATTTTTTGAAGGATATAGATAGCATGGTAGTAAAGAGAATGCCTTCCTATAGCTTTTATACTCAGCTACAGGAAAAGTGAAGGGTCATTAACGGAGTGTAATAAAATACTGTTGTGTGAGAGCCTATTAAAGTGAGCAGAAAAAGATTAAATGCTTTTTGTTTGTATTTTCATAATTAAAAGTCAAGTGCAGCTTATTTGGTTTTTATTCTTTGGAAACTAGAGCACGCCTCGTTACTGTGATGTTTACACAGATTTATTAGTACTTTTACCAAAGTATTACATACTTAACACTATCATTGGTGAGTGTGCTTTTTAAAAATTAAGTTATTCCTAGTTGTCCTTGCCGTCTTTTCATTTCCCAGATATTATTTTACTATTTTTCAATTACGAGCATGATAAAAGGAACCTTACAGAATATGTTACTACATTAATTATATAATGTAAGTAAAAGACGCACGTAGATAAAGGCTTTAATATGGTGTGTAAATTTGGAAGTATTGCTTGCTTATTTTCATAATAAATAGCTGGTGAGTAGTTACTGTAAAGAACAGTTCAAACAACCTCGCTCTCCCCTATGATCTGTTTATTAATGCCTTGTTCTGTCTAAAGGGTAACCGTTCTTTTCAGGATCATCTTAAATCACTGCGTGTTGTTGGTGGTGTTTGTTTCCCTTTTTAAACTCTGAGCATCCCTATTTTTCCCTTCTAACCAGAGAATTATTCTCCCAGATTTTGCAATTGATACGCACAGGATTGAGTTCTTTTGCCCAGGAAGTGCAGCCTTTCCCTCTTCGTCCATAATTGGGAATTTGCATACAACTTCGGAGGATATTGCACAGCGTTGATTTTAGGAAAGTCTTTGTAGAAACTTAAACCATGTGCTTTAAGATTCAGCTAGAAATTCCTGATATTGATAATCCTCAACCGGACTTGGCGTATGCTGATCTGAAACTGGAGTTACTCTTGCTAACACAGATCTTGTGAGACCCCACCTTGGGTACTGTGTCCAGCTCTGGAGCCCCCAACACCAGAAGGACATGGACCTGTTGGAATGGATCCAGAGAAGGCCACGGAGATGCTGCGAGGGCTGGAGCCCCTCTGCTGTGAGGACAGGCTGAGAGAGTTGGTGGGGTTCAGCCTGGAGAAGAGAAGGCTCCGGGGAGACCTTAGAGCCCCTTCCAGTCCCTCAAGGGGCTCCAGGAAAGCTGGGGAGGGACTCTTGATGAGGGAGGGGAGCCATAGGACGAGGGGAAATGGCTTCAAACTGAAAGAGGGGAGATTGAGATGAGATCTGGGGAAGAACTTCTTTGCTGTGAGGGTGGTGAGGCACTGGAACAGGTTGCCCAGAGAAGCTGTGGCTGCCCCATCCCTGGGGGGGTTCAAGGCCAGGTTGGAGGGGGCTTTGAGCAACGTGGTCTGGCGGGAGGTGTCCCTGCCCATGGCAGGGTGGTTGGAACTGGATGGTCTTTAAGGTCCCTTCCAACCCAAACCATTCTATGATTCTATGATCATTCATCTTTCAGTGAGGCTTCTACTGACTGTATCCCATAATTTCTGCACAGTCTTTAGCTCTATTGTGCTTCAGAGGCATAAGAGACAGGCACATGCCGTGTATTATATTCTAAATCAAACCATCCATTCATTTAACCTATTCCCTAACGTTTAGGAGGAAACTTTATTCATTCTCTGTAACGATGTTTTTATCATGAGGCTGCCAAGGCCTGTGTTTGGTATATTTTATATAAGTGAGAGGATATAGAGAAGGGAATAAATAACAGTACATTTACTGCAGGCCTTAAATGATTTCAGGAGGCTTCAGCTATCATATAAAGGAAATGAGGGATGGCAATTCATTTACGTCCTCATTATTAACGCTCTTAAGTGAAAGTTGGGAGCTTTTGGGCGTCCTCGGAGCTGAAGATCAAACCACAAAACCCAAAGAAGCTTTAAATCCACTGGCTGTGTAATGGATTGAATGAGTGAGGTTTTAGATACTCTTTTACAAGTAAGGAATGATTTCATTACTGAAATAATGAAATAATGTTGCTCCTACAGCTAAGGACCATCTAAGGTGAGGCTATGCCTGAATATTTTATTAATATTTTATTAATATTTTATTAACATAAGGCACATCCAGCTGCTCCAGCAGCTCAGGTGAGGTCGTGACAAGCGTAGTAATTAGGTTCTTGATTGAAAAAAAGACTGTTTTACCATCTCTGTTAGACCGAGGATGGAGCTGGGCTGGTTTTAATAGAACTGGAGTCTCCTGCCATGTATATTTTCTGCTGGATAAACCGTTTAAACCAGCATAACCGGACATTTTAAAAGCCGTGTGTGTTTGCGGTTACTTCTGCAGCGTGAGACAGCGTTTCGAAGACGCGCTTCTCATTCCTCTCCCTGCTCTAATCTTATCTGGACAGATTCACCCTTTACTCATTTCCACCTCCCCCCTCCCCACCACCACCCCCCCACCCGAGGCTTTTACACGCGTCTTTGATCCAAGTATGTGATCTCTGAACGCGAAGGAATCTGGTGTGTATTGTCTTTATCCTGCCATTGAAGAAGGAAAAAAAAAAAAAAAGGCATTGTTTATGCAAACACAGGGTGTTCCGTGTTTATAGCTCGCTCTCACGTTATAGATTTGGCATATGTCCGCCTCATTGTCTTGGCAAGGCAAGAATTAAACAAGAATGCGTGTGCCCCGATGGGGAAAAGGATACATTAATTATTGGAGCTTGAATGACATTGATTACAGCAATTAGGGGTGTTTTGGGTTTTTTTTTGTTTTTTTTTTTTTTAAGGAAAAATAGTTGGAGAACAGAACAGGAAAAACTAACATCTTCCATTCTAAGTGATTGTGCTCACCCAAAATTTTCTTGCTTTATTTTAAATATAGTGACGGCGGGGGGAAGCCCTCTTTCTTATTCAAATAACATTATTCTCTCTTCAAATGAGTTGTGTATATCGTATGGTGGAAGAAATTATCTTCTTAAAATGCACTAACTACTTATGTTCATCCTTGTCTCTTCATCTTGTGTTCATCCTTGTCTCTTCATCTTGTGTTCATCCTTCTCTCTTCACTGGGTAAAAAACTGGCTGGATGGCCGTGCCCAGAGAGTTGTGATTAATGGGGTGAAATCCAGTTGGTGGCCGGTCACCAGTGGTGTCCCTCAGGGCTCAGTTTTGGGGCCGGTCTTGTTTAATATCTTTATTGATGATCTGGATGAGGGGATTGAGTGCACCCTCGGTAAGTTTGTAGAGGACACCAAAGTAGGTGGGAGTGTTGATCTGCTTGAGGGTCGGAAGGCTCTACAGAGGGATCTGGACAGGTTGGATCAATGGGCCAAGGCCAATGGGATGAGGTTCAATAAGGCCAAGTGCCGGGTCCTGCATTTCGGCCACAACAACCCCAGGCAACGCTACAGGCTCGAGGAAGAGTGTCTGGAAAGCTGCCTGGCAGAAAAGGACCTGGGGGTGTTGGTGGACAGGCGGCTTAACATGAGCCAGCAGTGTGCCCAGGTGGCCAAGAAGGCCAACGGCATCCTGGCCTGTGTCAGGAACAGCGTGGCCAGCAGGAGCAGGGCAGTGATGGTGCCTCTGGACTGGGCACTGGTGAGGCCTCACCTTGAGTGCTGTGTTCAGTTCTGGGTCCCTCACTCCAGGAAGGACATTGAGGTGCTGGAGCGTGTCCAGAGGAGAGCCACCAAGCTGGTGAGGGGTCTAGAGAACAAGTCATAGGAGGAGAGGCTGAGGGAACTGGGCATGTTTAGTTTGGAGAAGAGGAGGCTGAGGGGAGACCTCATTGCCCTCTACAGCTCCCTGAGAGGAGGTTGTAGAGAGGTGGGTGTTGGCCTCTTCTCCCGAGGGAATAATGACAGGACCAGAGGAGATGGTCTGAAGTTGGGGCAGGGGATGTTTAGATTAGATATTAGGAAGAATTACTTTCCTGAGAGAGTGGTCAGGCACTGGACCAGCCTGCCCAGGGAGGTGGTGGAGTCTCCATCCCTGGAGGTATTTAAGGAACGTGTAGACGTGGCACTTCAGGGCATGCTCTAGTGCCCGAGATTGTGGGGGTCTTTTTTGTGTGTGTGTATGGTTGGACTCAGTGATCTCAGAGGTCCTTTCCAACCATGAAGATTCTGTGATTGCTCTTCTCTTCTCCCTTCCAGCTGCGAAGAGGAAAAACTGGAGAACTAATAGCAGTCTTGCTCTATAAGCATTTTTTTAGTTACTTTAGGATACATTATCTGGGCTTTCTTATTGACGGGGGTTTCTAAGGTTAAATACTCTCAGCAATTCTTGGTTTTTTTCCTAACAGGAGCCACATTGTGTTACTCGTGGGGGATTCTATATAAAGGAAACCATGTTTCCGTGATTTAAAAAAAAAAAAAAAACTGATTTCCTTTTAGAATGTGCAGTTCACTAGGTGACAATTTTTAATGTGTTTTTAATAAAAGCGATTGTGGAAAGAAATAATTTGGCTTTATTGTGACTATTCCCTCTGGGGTGCTTCTTAAAATTGAGTTCTGGATTGAAGAACGGGCTTGGGTTAAACAGAGTAACGGGGCCACAACCTGCCTGTAAAGCTGTGTTTACTGCAGGACCTATTTATTTGAAAATACCAAATAAACAAGCATTTTGGGTAATCGTTGTGCTGTAATGAAGAGGGGGGAAAAAACCATTCAGCGTTATAAAACCTTGCACTTCTTTGTGCTGGAGGTTTCTCTTTATAATTTGATTTTGAACGCAGAAAAAATCCTTATACTCCAAGAGATTTACCTTCTGGTTTTTTGGTACTATGGGACAACTTCGCATGATTCAATAAGCTTTTTCCTCAGCAAATCTTGCAAGTCTTTTATTAGAGTGGCTTTTAAAAATCGCTGTGCTGATGTGAAATACCGTTGGTTTTAATAGTTGCATTATTTAAAATAATTTTAAATCATTCCGTGCGTTTTGTCACGTTGTGCGTGAGTAGAGAATAATTTCGGCTCGCTAAAAATGCACTTTGGAAATTCGTGAATCTTTACTTGTCATTGAGATGTGTAAAACCTCTTCAATAAATAAATGTCCCGGAAAAAATCATGTGTAGAATTAATTGCTTAAGAGCAGCGGTGATGTTTATGGCAGGCTGCATAAGTTTTACAGACCGCAATTTAGAATGTTGTTACAGGATCATAGAATGCTATGGGGTTGGAAGGAACCTCTGGAGATCATCTAGTCCAACCCCCTGCCAAAGCAGGGCCACCCAGAGCAGGTCCCACAGGAACGTGTCCAGGCGGGGTTGGAATGTCTCCAGAGAAGGAGACTCCACACCCTCTCTGGGCAGCCTCTTCCAGGGCTCTGCCACCCTCACAGCAAAGAAGTTCCTCCTCATGTTGAGATGGAATTTCTCATGTTCAAGTTTGTGCCCATTTCTTCTTGTCCTGTCCCTGGGCACCACTGAAAAAAGACTGGCCCCATCCTCCTGACACCCACCCTTGAAGTATTTATAGGCCTTGATCAGATCCCCCCTCAGGCTTCTCTTCACCAGACTCAAAAGACCCAAGTCCTTCAGCCTTTCCTCATCAGAGAGATGCTCCAGGCCCCTCATCATCTTTGTAGCCCTCTGCTGTCCCCTCTCCAGCAGTTGCCTGTCCTTCTTGAACTGGGGAGCCCAGAACTGGTCCCAGTGCTCCAGCTGTGGCCTCCCCAGGGCAGAGCAGAGGGGGAGGATGACCTCCCTCCACCTGCTGGTCACACTCTTTCTGATGCCCCCCAGGATGCCATTGGCTTTCTTGGCCACAAGGGCACGTTGCTGGCTCATGGTCATCCTATTGTCCACCAGGACTCCCAGGTCTTTCTCCTCAGAGCTGTTCTCCAGCAGGTCACCCCCACCCTGTCCTGGTGCAGGGGGTTATTCCTCCCCAGGTGCAGGTATTTAGCGTATGTAAGACAAATGAAACCATGTTTTCTGTCTGTCTGTGCTTATTCTTTTATTGGGATTAAAAAAAGGGGTTGGAAAATGCATAGTGCTGGGAATTTTGAGAGGGGACTTGAACTGTGTGGACCAGTGAGAAGTCGCTAGTGATCAGTTCAACTGTTAGTTAAAAAGCCATTTAATATGAACTTAAGTAGTAAAGTAGGATTTGATGTGCTTAATATTATCATATTCCTACAATACCAACATCTCAATTTAAGTTATCCAGTTGTTATGAGTTATTTATTTTATATATAAAATATAGCATCACCATTTTCACTGGTGGTAATCCTAAGTGCCTTCTATTTCAGCTAAGAGCGCCGTCTCCTCAAACAGGTAGAATTTCTTTCCGAGTGGTTGTTCCTTAATTAAAATACGAATCGCCTTTATCTATGTGTTTACATCTTTGCCTTCTTTTGCTATTTGAAAATCCAGAAAACCTTTGATCTGCTTCTTTCCAGGAGCAGAGTGTGAAGACCTCATAGAAGAGTTGTTGTGTTGCCTCATCCAGCTCATCGTTGAAATTCCCCTCTTGTAAGTTGGCTTTTTTTCTTAATATTTTTTTTTTTTTTGGCTTCCTTGTATAAACTGAGCATTGGAGGGAATAGAAAACGTAGAGTTGATGGGGTTATAATGTTTAAGTACTTGTGTTTTGAATGCTCCACGTGATGGTTCGTTAGTGATAATGACGACCTGCTGCCGGTACCGGCCCTGAACGTCCTGTTGGAAGAAATACGCGATCAGCATCTCGCACCCGGTTCAAACCATCAAAAGAAATTATCCTGATGTGTTTTGTAGGAGTTTTGACGTTTGTTTTGGGTACCTCTATTCACACATAGACAGTTACTGCTCGTTTGTGGCTAGAAATGGGGACACGTACAGGCTGCAAACAAAAGTTCCTCTTCTGCAGTCGTGGGGGATTTTGAACTCCACGTGCGTTAAATAAGTCATTATTTAATACTAATTTCTGAAATAGCAGCGAATTGAAGAAGAGAGAAGAGAAATGACTCAGTGGAACGTTTCTGTGGATCTTCAGGTTTGTTTATGTGGCTTTTTTCACGCATCTGCTGTGTTTGAGAGGTATTTATTCCACATGCCGTTGGGATATAGGTCATGAAACGTACTTCAGTATTACATGGAGGAGAACGTAGTTTGTTCTTCGGAAATAAAAATGTTTATCCACACCTGTCCTGAGAAGTTTTAACCTCTTTTTCCCAAAATAAACTATAGCAGAGATAGCATTAGCAGTATTTTTTTGTGGTAGGTTGCATTGTAGTCCGTGCCTAAAATGTGGTGCCCCGATTAAAGCATCGCAGCTTTGAGTTTCAGGTTATTTCTTACAGCGTAATAGCTAATTTTTGTACTTCGTTTTTGTAGTTCGGATCGTCCTTTTGGTTGGAAAGCTGACAAAGATGTAATATTTTTTTGAAACATCGCCCTCATTAAATACAACTCTGTCAACATCACACGAGGATTTGGGTGTCACGAATTAGCGATATGATTTAGAGCCTCGTTCGGCAAAGCTTGTCAGGACTTCCTGGAGCTTGATACGCTTTTTGTTTGGAGCAGATGAGAGGAAGTCCAAAGGGGTGAAAGGACTGGGCTACGTGGGCAAGTTCATAAATCCTGCGGGGTTTTATTTTTCTTTCTTGAAAGTCCCAATGTGTGTGTGTGTGTGTAGAGCCCAGTATCATTTATTCTGTCTTTCTGGCAGAAGAAGTTTGTGGGCATCGATGTTCTTAACCCTTTTCAACAACTGAACCTCTTGGCATCTCTGTTTCTGAGTGAATGTGGTTGCTGGGAATGGAAGCTGCTGTTGAAAGCTCTTAGTTTACTATCTAATATAATGATAATAATGGCTTATTAAAAAAAGCAGTCGTCGTGAAGCCTGTCTGTAATCTTTAATGTTCAGCTGTATTGAAAATATCTCACTTTTCGTAAGAGAGTGAGGTTTTTTATGTCAAATAAGTTTTCTTAGCTAAATTTTTCCTGCAATAGCAGCTACTGAATTGTTAGCAAGTTGTTAAAAGTCTATATTATTACCTTATTTAGCAGTGTAGTAAATTTAACAATGTGATAACGCCTTAATTAACGATTTTATCCCCATATCATCGAAGGGGAAGTAGGATAAGGGAAAGGAAATAAGGAAAAACTTGCTTTTGGTAATACACAAAGCAACTCTGTTCTTCATAAGGATGTTATAAGGTGGAGATATTTTTGCTTAATGTAATAGTAGCTTTTTTTTTTTTCAGGGGAATGATCAGGATTGTTTTAGTAGTGAGTTTATTTCTTACTTCCCTTCCTCTCCCTGGTCAGATTTACGCTATAATTTCTTTCCCTACTTTGTATTGAGGGAGTAGTTCATTTCTGTCTTTAGCTGGAATAAATCAAGAAAATTACAAGCCTATTATGTGAATTTTGGGGGGCAGCAGATTGAGTGGAATATACGGAATATTCAAATTTGCAATGATTTCTCTAGCAGGACTTAGGATGTCTTGCTAGAGAACAGGTAGCTCTGGCAGCTTACAGTAACGTTGCTGAGTGTCTGGCTGTAAAGCCGCTATTAAAGATGAATTTTGTTGTGACAGGCCACTAAAATCTCCGTGCTGAGTCTGTCTTAGACGCGTCATTGAGAAGAGCAACGTTTTTGCTAGGAGCATTCAATAGCCTTGACAGAGGACTGTCACAATTAGTGTGTCCCTTGGGTTCTGTAGACACAGCTTCAGGAAGGAGTGGATACAGCTGGCAGCTGCTGTCTAGATATATTGCTTCTCTACACCCCAGTTCAAACTTCTTTTTCTCTCCTTCACTGAAATACTAAGATCATTTTTCAAGCATGGAAGACCATCTCCATGTCCAAAATGCAGGAGCAGAGGTACCTGTGCAAAAGTCCCACGCTCTTTGCTTTTGAAATTGTTCTGAATCTCTTGTCACATGCTCTTTGGTTGCAGCAGTACGCTTCAGAGGTACTATAATTTCTTTTTTCCCCCTCTATATATGTGCCACCATCCAGTGTGATCTGGACAGGCTGGAGAGCTGGGCGGAGAAGAACCTAATGAGGTTCAACAAGGGCAAATGTAGGGTCCTGCACCTGGGGAGGAAGAACCCCAGGCACCAATATAGGTTAGGGATGGATCTTCTGGAAGGCACTACTGAGGAGAAGGATCTGGGAGTCCTGGTGGATAGCAAACTTTCCATGAGCCAGCAATGTGCCCTTGTTGCCAAGAGGGCCAGTGGGATCCTGGGCTGCGTAGGGAAGAGTGTGGCCAGCAGGTTGAGGGAGGTCATTCTCCCCCTCTGCTCTGCACTGGGGAGGCCACAACTGGAATACTGCATCCAGTTCTGGGCTCCCCAGTTCAAGAGAGACAGGGAACTACTGGAGAGAGTCCAACGTAGGGCAACTAAGATGATTAAGGGATTGGAGCATCTCCCTGATGGGGAAAGGCTGAGAGAGCTGGGGCTCTTTAGCCTGGAGAAGAGAAAGCTGAGGGCAGACCTTATCTTTGTTTACAAGTACCTAAAGGATGGGTTGAAGGATGATGGAGTCAGACTCTTTTCAGTGGTTCCCAGCGATAGGACGAGGGGCAACGGGCACAAGCTGGAACATGGGAAGTTCCATTTAAATAGGAGGAGAAACTTCTTTCCGGTGAGGGTGCCAGAGCCCTGGAACAGGCTGCCCAGGGAGGTCATGGAGTCCCCTTCTCTGGAGATCATAGAATCATAGGATCGTCCAGGTTGGAAGAGACCCTTGGGATCATCGAGTCCAACCATCTACCCTACACTACAAAGTTCTCCCCTACACCATATCCCCCAACACCACATCTAAACGGCTCTTAAACACATCCAGGGATGGTGACCTCCCTGGGCAGCCTGTTCCAATGCCCGACCACTCTTTCTGTGAAAAATTCTTTCCTAATGTTCAGTCTAAACCTACCCTGTTGGAGCTTGAATGCAGACCCGCCTTGATGCAGTCCTGAGTGATGTGCTCTGGGCAACCCTGCTTCAGCAGGGGAGTTGAGATGGATCTAGATCTAGGATCTAGAGATGATCTCTAGAGGTCCTTTCCAACTTTGAGAATTCCGTGATTCTGTGATTTCAGATCTATTTTTATTATGCAAATGTGTTACTGAAGAGCGGAGAGCATTGCTGGATGATGCTGTGTAGATGCTGTTATGGAGTCGTGAGAAATTTGTGTTTGTAATATCCTTTTATTCTTCACTGTTGAGCATCACGTTTGAAGATGTATATGTAAGAGGACAGGTACTGTTGGGAGGAGAGCTTAGGATCTCTGTGTGTGGTATTTTGCAGGCAAGTACGTAATCCTAACCCATGTTCTAGAGTTAACCAAAAGCACTGAGTTCGTGAAGGCTCGAGTCTTTCTTGAACACGGGCAGAGCTTGTTCACCTCTGAGCTTCCTCCACTAGAAGCCTTGGCAGAATGAGCTCGTGTCTGCCTGCAAAATAACCTATGGAGAGACTTGAAAGATGCAGCTGGGCAGTCGAACTCAACATTAATAAGGAATCATAGAATGGTTTGGGTTGGAAGGGACCTAAAGACCATCTCATTCCAACCCCCTGCCATGGGCAGGGACACCTCCCATCAGACCAGGTTGCTCAAAGTCTCATCCAACCTGGCCTTTAAGGTGTGTGATATGGGGAAGAAGACAAATGGCAAAACTGTAACCTGCCTCCCAGTTAACCCTATACACTGGTACAGGTTTGGGGCTGGTCTGCTGGAAAGCAGTTTTGCAGAAAGAGACCTGGGAGTCCTGGTGGACAACAAGTTGCCCATGAGCGAGCGATGTGCCCTTGTGGCCAAGAAGGCCAATGGCATCCTGGGGTGCATAAGGAAGAGTGTGACCAGCAGGTTGAGGGAGGACATCCTCCCCCTCTGCTCTGCCCTGGGGAGGCCCCATCTGGAGCACTGGGTCCACTTCTGGGCTCCCCAGTTCAAGAAGGACAGGGAATGGCTGGAGAGGGGACAGCAGAGGGCTACAAAGATGATTAGGAGCTTGGAGCATCTCTCTGATGAGGAAAGGCTGAAGGACTTGGGTCTTTTGAGTCTGGAGAAGAGAAGACTGAGGGGGGACCTCATCAATGCTGAGAAATATCTAAAGGGTGGATGTAAAGAGGACAGGGTCAGGCTCTTCTCAGTGGTGCTCTTCTCAGTGACAGGACAAGGGGCAACGGGCACAAACTTGAACATGGGAAATTCCATCTGAACATGAGGAGGAACTTTTTTTTTTGAGGGTGGCAGAGCCCTGGAAGAGGTTGCCCAGAGAGGTGGTGGAGTCTCCTTCTCTGGAGACATTCCAACCCCGCCTGGACACGTTCCTGTGGGACCTGCTCTGGGTGGCCCTGCTTTGGCAGGGGGTTGGACTAGATGATCTCCAGAACTTCCTTCCAACCCCTGCCTGTCTGGGATTCTCTCCATATCTCTTACTGTGAAATATAACTGAAGAACCAAAATGTGTTGATTTTTGTTGGGAAAGGCTGCAGAGACGTTCAGCAAAGCGTATCTCGGAGCGTCTCAGAATTGTCTACGATGAATTGAAGAAACTGTTTCACAAATTTACTTTTTATTGGGAAAGGTAAACGTGTTTTAAGGCAGTTAGACCCAGTGTAGTTAAAACAGGTTGTAGTAGGGGCCATGGGACTCTGCAGCATCGTGGCCCTGTTATCTGAGAGTTATTAAAAAGCTCTTGAATTACTCTTTTGAAAAACATTGTGCAAACTGCCAAGGAAAAAGGTTTCGTGTTTAATTTCAAGACATTTTATAGAAACTACAGCGTTATTGCTTTTCAAGAATTAGGCTTGTGCAGCCTCTTATAACACTCGTGTTTTAGGGTAAGTTGATGTTTGATTTATGGCTCCCTTGGGTTGTGTTATGGACGCTCTGCTTTTTCTTGGGGTTTTGTTAATGTTAGCGCTCAGGGGTGTACGTTAATGATGAAAACTGCAGAGTCAGCAAAAAGGTGCAACTTCAGCCTTTAATTGTAGGACTTTTATGTAGAAGCTATCGCTAACGTTGCGTCGTGAGATAGAGCTCCCAGAGCTTTAAATTACGAAGGCTTCTTTCAGCAGCTTGTTAAGAGCCGGGGTATAAAACTGAACATCTGGTTGTTATCGGTACATTTTCACTTTGTTTAAAAACTATAAATGCCTACGGAGGAAAAATGAAATCCTGTGATCTAGTTACATCACTGGTAAGTAGCTCCCCGTGGTGCCGGTAGAAGTTAGTTGATATTTCTATTACCTTCCATTATTTTTGTCTAGTTGCTAAGATTTGTAACCTAAAACGACCGTTACTTCCAAAAGTTAAATGTTAACCGGGTTTTGACTCATTTAAAGATGCTCCTTGCATTTCCTGGGAGCTTAAAAGTCGAACGTAGGCGGGAGAAGGGCGATATAATTGATTATAAAGCTCCGTGGAATCATCGCAATGTAGGAACGATGCCATGTACAGATAACGAGAAATATTTAGGCTTTTTTTTTTTTTACCTTGCAGCAGCGAAGATGTTAAGAATTGTTTTCTGTCCTATTTCATGAATGTAATAATTTAATTTTTTTCATTACTTTCAAAACAATAGGTCGGAATAGTGCCTTTTTTTTAAAAAAAAAGGACTATTCAAGGAACTTTTTATCAAGATTGTAGTAGCTCCAGTATTTGAAGAGTTATTTGACTTGAGCGTTTTTGGCAACGTGCTTTAATCATCAAAGGGGAACTTCCATCTGTTGAAACTTAGGCTGAAGGCAGCAAAAATATCCAAACTGAAGGAGGTTTGTGTTCCTTCACTTTTTGAAGAACCTCAAAATTTGAGACTGCTGTGCTCTGTGTAGGAGGGGTGTGTTGAATATAAAGGGGGTTTTATTGGCTGCTGCACTTTGGCAGAGCCCTGGAAGAGGCTGCCCAGAGAGGTGGTGGAGTCTCCTTCTCTGGAGACATTCAAACCCCACCTGGACATGTTCCTGTGGGACCTGCTTTGGCAGGGGGTTGGACTAGATGATCTCCAGAGGTCCCTTCCAACCCCATAGCATTCTGTGTTTCCGTGGTGGTGCGATAAATAAAATTTATTTATTTATTTATTTGGAAGATTTTCTTCATTGCTCTTAAATCCTCTTTTCTGATGGCAGATTTGTGGCCTCTAAGTGTCTCTTTTTGGCAACTTGAGGGTTTGCAGACTTTCAAATCAGTGACAGTGACCAGGTTGACAGACATAAACCTTTTTTCTCCATTGCTAAGATGGCCATGAGACCCCAAGAGATTATTGCTACCACAACGTCATGATGGCTCTGCTTTCAAACCAGTGGCTCACATTTAGAGTCATAGAATTGGTTAGGTTGGAAGGGACCTTTCAGATCATCGAGTCCAACCATCAACCCAACACTGACAAAGCCACCACTAACCCATGTCCCTCAGCACCACGTCTGCCCGGCTTTTAAATCCCTCCAGGGATGGTGACTCCACCACTGCCCTGGGTAGCCTGTTCCAAGACTTGACAACCCTTTTGGTGAAGAATTTTTTCCCAATATCCATCCTAAACCTCCCCTGGTGCAACTTGAGGCCTTTTCCTCTTGTCCCATAGCCTGTTCCTTGGGAGAAGAGACCGACCTCCCCTGGCTACACCCTCCTTTCAGGGAGTTGTAGAGAGTGAGAAGGTCTCCCCTCAGCCTCCTTTTCTCCAGGCTGAACATCCCCAGCTCCCTCAGAGAAGTGCTGGTACAGAGAGACCATGGAGCAGGTCTGCCTTTCACGCTGTCTTCATGGCTGAAACACAGGACGTGATTCCTGTGTCTGGCTCTTCCCAGATCTCTGCAATGGTCTGCAGTAGCTTTTTGAGCACTTGGGTCATCTTTGTGGCTACCTTTTCGTAGAATCAGAATCATAGAATGGTTTGGGTTAGAAGGGATCTTAAAGAACCATCTAGTTCCAACCCCCATGCCATTCGCAGTGACACCTCCCACTAGACCAGGTTGCTCAAAGCCCCATCCAGCCTGCTCTCTTCTTTGAAGTCCTTTGCTTAGATTTAATGGATGTGACTCTACAAGCCTTGTTGATGTGCAAGGTAAATACAGAAGAATATGGATGCTCTGTTCAACACTTAAGTCTTAGATTATTTGTAATATTTTTAGTCTGTAGTGGGAGGAACTGAATGCCAATGAGGTGAAATTGTTTACAGGCACACGTAGTCTCAGATGATTTAGGAATAGTCCTGGGAATACAAGGTCTTGAATCCAACTTTTGTTTTATCCTTTAGAATACTCCCTTTAGAGTGTTGCCAACAGAGGATCACAGACTGGTGGGAGTTGGAAGGGACCTCTGGAGATCATCTAGTCCAACCCCCTGCCAAAGCAGGGTCACTCAGAGCAGGTTGGACAGGAACCCATCCAGGGGGAGTTTGAGTGTCTCCAGAGAAGGAGACTCCACCACCTCTCTGGGCAGCCTCTTCCAGGGCTCTGCCACCCTCAAAAAAAAAAAAGTTCCTCCTCATGTTCAGATGGAACTTCCCATGTTCCGCTTTGTGCCGGTTGCCCCTCGTCCTGTCACCGGGCACCACTGAGAAGAGTCTGGCCCCATCCTCTTGACACCCACCCTTTAGATATTTATAGGCATTGATGAGGTCCCCCCTCAGTCTTCTCTTCTCGAGGCCGAACAGCCCCAGGTCTCTCAGCCTTTCCTCATCAGAGAGATGCTCCCGTCCCTTGATCATCTTTGTGGTGTCCTCTGAACTCTCTCCAGCAGTTCCCTGTCCTTCTTGAACCAGGGGAGCCCAGAACTGGACAGTCCATCTTTGGTTGTTTTCTCCCTCTCGTGCAGTCTCCCAGTGAAGAATATCCAGTTCGGGGGGAGATGCAGTAGGAAATGTCAGAGATGTTCTCTGCTTCCAGTTGGTGTTTCTCGAGTGCTCCTCTGGGACATCTCCCAAACGTTTGGAGTGAGCTGTAACGAGCGGGGTGCGTTATCCGCTGCCGCGCTGTGTATGTGCCATCAGTGGGTGTAAAATTAGGAGCGATTCCAAGAGGAAAGATTATGTTCCCTTAGAATTGTTGTACTTGTATCCTGAGCCCGATAACCAGATATTCTCCTCGCTTTCCAGTTTTCAAAACTGCTCCTATTCTCTGCGGTGACTCCTCTTTCACCTTTCTGGTGGGCCCTCAGGAAGCAGGGAAATGAAACCTGGTTCCTGTATGATTTGAGAGGTTTTTGTATGAATCAGCCCTTTTGGCAACTCTCCGAAATTAGAAAATGAGTTACCTTTTAACCTTTTAATACTCGGAGTAGACAGCACTGGCTGGGTGAAAGTTCAGGAAAACATTTAAACTTGGGAGGGGCGGGGGGGGGTTTGGTCTGGTGGTGGGAGTTGAAACCCAGAGGTTTGTTCCTGACTTTTCAGCCTGTTTTCTCTGTAGGTGTGAAATCATTTATGAGCTCTCAGCCTCTCTTTGCTGAGCTGTAGAAATAGCCGCGATTCATTGAGTAATTAAAGCGTTTACAACAGCTTGTGCCCTCGGAGTGGTAATTGGAGTTCCCAGCTGAGATTTTTTTCCTATATGTTGCCTCTATAAGTGGTTTCTCTTTCAGAGACCCCTCTACTTGCAGGCAGAGAACAAAGCTGAACGATGCGGTGGGCACAGAGTGCGGTGCTTGGTGTTGGAGAAGGGCCAGCAGCAGCAGGATGGTGACATGTAGGTAGATCGTCGAAGTTCTGGGTAGATGACACCGACAGAAGGTCACCCACGTGGTCTGGAATAGAAAAAGCAGATGCCAGGGCACCAGGGAGCTGAGGTTTTAACAGGCCCGTAGTTGTTCTTCTGTGGGCTTTATTGGACTCGATGATCCCAAGGGTCTCTTCCAACCTGGATGATTCTATGATTCTATTGCATCATTTGGAAATAGTAATTATGCTAATATTGTTCTCCTTAGCAATTTAGATACAGAAGTTGGTGGTAGCATCAGACTCCTGATCTTTAATGTCCCTTCCATCCCAAACCATTCTATGATTCTATGTTTCTGAACTTGAGTCTGCAGGAGCAGACAAAGAGTATTTTGGGGTTTGTATTTTCCCCGCCGGCTGCGATCGACAGATGACCTCGCTCTGATGATCTTCATGTTTTGGTCTGCTCTAGACTCCAGCATTTTCTTTGTAGCTCAGAAGAAATCTACTTCGAAACCTACTGGAGTGTCGTGGTTTTTGCTTTGGTGGTACCAGTTAGTGCGAGGACTTGTCTGTGTGTCCAAGTGGTGGCCAGTGGTCAAGCTATTCCAGTTGGAAGAGTTATTGCTCAGGCAGGTTGCCTTAACTGGCTGCTTGTGTGTGCTCTTTTCCTGTTTCTACCACAAAAAAAGATCTTCTATTTTTGTTAAAAATTACCCTTTTGACCATAGACCTCTTTTTCAGACATTTGGAACTTTCGAATCGCAATATTGGCATCGAAATAACTGTCTGTAAAAGGGCAAGGTAGAATCTTGCCCCACTTCAAGCAGACGAAACTTTGTGAGGGTGTGATGTGGAGATAGATGGTCTGATGGGGTTCTCCAGCCCCAAAAAACTGAAGCTTGTTAGCTCTGATGGACTTTACAGATCTGCCACCACAATTAATAAATAAAATAAATCAATGAAAATGTATGTTCTTGATGGAAGACCAGAAGAGATACGTTATACTTCCAAGTTTGTACCCTGGAAGAATTATTACTCTACCGATTTCTTCTGAAGCGGCACATGGAGGGTACAACCCCCCATGGCAGGGGGGTTGGAACTAGATGATCTTTAAAGGTCCCTTCTAACCCAAACCATTCTATGATTATTATTTTTTAAGTCTAAATTCAGCCCTGCTTTAAAGCAGTGCTTCCAGGGAAATAGGTCTCTCAAAGAGCACAGATCCTGGGCTTCTATCCACCTGAAAAAAAGGGATTAAGATGGAAAGTGTAGCTGGCTTTAAATTTTTGGCATTTTATTTTCAAGAGTTGTTGTCTAAAGATCACTAAAACACAAATACTGCGTGGTTGTTTAATTGAAAAGCATTCGTTAAAGTTGAAATGATCTGATGTAATTGCTTTTGGAAGGAATCCATTGATGTATCACCTGAAATGTAGATACCAAAAGGTGTGTTAAATACCTACACACACTTATGCTTTGCCAGAATCCAGGAATTTTGGAGCTCAAGTCATTATGAGTGGTGTTCCTCAGGGGTCGGTACTGGGACCAGTACTGTTCAACATCTTTGTTGGAAACGTGGACAGTGGGATCGAGTGCACCCTCAGCAAGTTTGCCGATGACACCAAGCTCAGTGGCACGGTCGACACGCTGGAAGGAAGGGATGCCATCCAGAGGGACCTGGACAGGCTTGAGAGGTGGGCTTGTGCAAACCTCATGAAGTTCATCGAGGCCAAGTGCAGGGTCCTGGCACAAATCCCAGGCACAAATACAGGTTGGGTGGAGAATGGCTGGAGAGCAGCCCTGAGGAGAAGGACTTGGGGGTGTTGGTGGATGAGAAGCTCAACGTGAGCCGGCAACGTGCACTGGCAGCCCAGAAAGCCAACCGCATCCTGGGCTGCATCAAGAGAAGTGTGGCCAGCAGGTCGCGGGAGGTGATTCTGCCCCTCTGCTCTGGTGAGACCCCACCTGGAGTACTGTGTCCAGCTTTGGAGTCCTCAACACAGGAAGGACATGGACCTCTTGGAATGGGTCCAGCGGAGGGCCAGGAAGATGATCAGAGGGCTGGAGCACCTCTCCTGTGAGGACAGGCTGAGAGCGTCTCCTGGGGGAGAGACCTTAGAGGGAGATAATCCTCAACCGGACTTGGCGTATGCTGATCTGAAGCTGGAGTTACTCTTGCTAACGCAGATCTTGTGAGACCCCACCTGGAGTACTGTGTCCAGCTCTGGAGCCCCCAACACCAGAAGGACATGGACCTGTTGGAATGGGTCCAGAGAAGGCCACGGAGATGCTGCGAGGGCTGGAGTCCCTCTGCTGTGAAGACAGGCTGAGAGAGGTGGGGGGGTTCATCCTGGAGAGGAGAAGGCTCTGGGGAGTCCCTCAAGGGGCTCCAGGAAAGCTGGGGAGGGACTCTTGATCAGGGAGGGGAGCCATAGGATGAGGGGGGAAGGATTTTAAACTGAAAGAGGGGAGATTGAGATGAGATCTGGGGAAGAACTTCTTTGTTGTGAGGGTGGTGAGACCCTGGCCCAGGTTGCCCAGGGAAGCTGTGGCTGCCCCATCCCTGGAGGTGTTCAAGGCCAGGTTGGAGGGGGCTTGGAGCAACCTGGTCTGGTGGGAGGTGTCCCTGCTCGTGGCAGTGGGGTTGGAACTGGATGGTCTTTAATGCCCCTTCCAACGCAAACCATTCTATGATTTTTTGAAGAATTCCGATTTCAAGATAATCCCCGCTATGTATGATACGTCTTTTGCTTTAGAGAGTAAATGTGTGTATATAAGGTTTTGTTGCCGAAAGTCGGTTTTAACCTTTAAAGCAGAACCTGAACCGTTTCCATCTGGTTAATGAAACTGGCACTTGCTTTGTTTCATGCTGTAGGAAATGTGGTATCAACGAGGACGGGTATTTGTAATAAAGAAAGAACCCAAACGGAGCAGAGAAATGAGTCTTAAAGGGAGGAAAAAATGATATCTGTCAGGTTGTCTACCTGGTATGGGATTATATCCTCCAGTGGGAAGGAGAGGGAGGAGAAAAAAGGAAAAAATTAAGTGAGAATAACTATTAAAATCTCCAAAAGAGAAAATCCAGAAGGAGGACTTAAAAAAAAAACAACCCCAAAAAACCTGCGTATGCTTCGTACATTGCTCTATGAAGCCCATTTATTCGGGATGTATCTGAGTTCTATGGGGGTTTTTTTGTTTGTTTTATAAGACACTCTCGGGAAGGGGAAAAAAAAAAAAACAAACCAAAACCCGTAGAAACTCAAAACGTCGCGCGGTTCTGGTTTTCTGCAGTAAATAGCTAAAGAGTTTTGACGTGTAATTGATACATGAGTTCATTAGTTCTGCTTTCCTCCTTATCTGCAAGCAGACGGTTTTCAGAGGAAGTCGGAGATCAGCATAAATTCCGCGTAAAGTCATTCTATATGACCGATAGCTTTGAATATAAAAGAAAAAAAATTAAAAAAGTGAAAAAAAAAAAAAAATCAAAAACCAACCCCCCATTATTCTATAGCCTCTTAATATAAATAAACAGTATTTTCTTTGAAGTTAAAAGAGGTTCGTGGTAGTTGTTGTGACCCTTTAGAAATGCTTGAGTTTCAGAAAATTGTACGTTTGACCCTTGGCGTGGTGAAAAAAATTTTGCTCCCGGAGCTTTATCCTCCCGTTGATAAATTAAGGGTGACCGGAGCCGAGGGGTTATCCCAGATATCAGGGCTCTGGTCGGGTTTATGTCAGAACGGATTTAATTTGAACAGATTCTACAGGTTGAGCGGAACGTTTCGGCAATTAAATGTGCTCTAACTGGGTTTGCAATAGGAAGAAAATTGGAATAATTTGCTATTTTTGTTGGTTTGTTTTTTTTTTCTTTCAGAGTTACGTAAGGGTATTGAAAGCAGATTTAAAAAAAAAAAAAGTAAATAAATTACTTAATACATCACGGTGACCTTTATATCCTTACACTGAATGTCGTAAAAATAGAATAGAATTGTGTAACGTCTCCTCGTGCGGTTTGTCAGAAAAAGAAATGAATGAATGATAGAGACGGAGAGAGAGAAATAAAAAAAAAAAAAAGAAAAAGCATCTGAAAAAAGACTCTGAAATTCGGTTCTTCTCGGCAAAGTGACCCCCCTGGTTTGGACGTGGTGGCTTGTCACGAAGTCACCCTTTTCGTTTCATCATCCCAGGGTTGGAGACATTATTCGTGTGTTTTCCATCTCAGTAATGACAGGCTTCTGAATTATTATAGTTATTTTTTTTTTTCCTATAGGTAAAAAGTGGGTTTTTTTTTTCCAAGCTGTTGTTTTTATTTTGATGGAAAAACATTTCTGAATTTTTTTTTTTTTTTTTCTTTTTTGCGCTGCTGGATAAAGTGTTAATAATCGGGAAATAGGGATTTTTTTTTTTTTTTTTTTGGTCCCTGCTGTGGTTGGGATGGAGGTGGGCGTTGGATGGCAAAGCATCCCGGTGTCGGAGAGGGGGAGCGGGAGCCGTTCCCAACCCAACTTTGCTCCTGGCTGAGACGGATTGGCTGTGGAACCGGATCACAACGTCACCTCTGGCCCCATCTAATTAACGGCGTTTACGCTGGCGAACTTCCTCGGTAGTGGGCAAAAAGTCAGGTAACTCCCCAAAACGAGGAGTAATTACCCTGTACTTCGTGATTTTAAAGGAAGAACTTGAATGCCAACAGTCGGTCTCTTCCTGACCTAGAACTATTACGCATTCCGAGAGTTAAATCACGCGGGAGAAAATAAAAACACTGAGTTTGCGTAACCTTCACTTTCAAAAACATTTCTGTATCAGAGGTAGCGCCGTTCTGTGGACCGGGATCCAGGAAATTGGGATTCCAGTTTGCTCCTGACTTCCAACGAAGAACTCGCGCTCTCTTTGCTCAGAAACTCCGGCCTGGAGTTACCGCGGAAGAGCTTAACTTAAGCGCTTTGTACACCCGGATCCGTGAAACCCTTCTCGTTCTTTACAGGTTATTTACGGTATTTCTAGCAGCAAACTTGAGAACATTCATTTATTGGAGTTTTTTTTAATTATTCTTCAAAATAAAATCCTATTCATTTTGGTCAGGACCACACCAGTTCCCGTGCCGAGACTCGGGAAGAGTTTTAGTCCAGTCAGTTTGTTTTTTATTGTGATTAATTTATTGTGTTTCAAGGGGAGGTTGTACTTTAGTTTTCAAGCCATTGTTATTTGAAAGAGCACTTAGTTTTATGTTTATACGCGTTTTAACTGTTAAAGAGTAAAAATTTTGGAAGGCGAGATTGTAACGAAGAAAAATGCAGCATCGCTGCTTAAACACACAGTGATGCTAATATTTTAATTTTTATTTTTAACTAGAGATAGTGTAAAATCATTGAATTTGAAAGGTATTAATAGATATTTGAATTTCCAGTAGATCCCAGGTCAAAAAACCCCTCGATAATCGATGCTGGACGCCTGTTGTAACTTAATGATATTTGATTATGATGCGTATTGTGGAAATAATATAAAATAATAAATATAAATAATATTAAAATATGGAAATAATAAAGCCAGCACGGGTTAACGAGGGGCAGGTCCTGCTTGACATACCTGATCTCCTCCTATGACAAAGTGACCCGCTTGGTGGATGAGGGGAAAGGCTGTGGATGTTGTTTACCTGGACTTTAGTAAAGCCTTTGATACAGTCTCCCACAGTATCCTCCTGGAGAACCTGGCTGCCCATGGCTTGGATGGGAGTACCCTCTGCTGGGTTAAAAACTGGCTGGAGGCCGGGCCCAGACAGTGGTGGTGAATGGAGTTAAACCCAGTTGGTGGCCGGTCACGAGTGGTGTCCCCCAGGTCTCGGTACTGGGACCCGTTCTCTTTAACATCTTTATCAATGATCTGGACGAGGGGATTGAGTGCACCCTCAGTCAGTTCACAGACGACACTAAGTTGGGTGGGAGTGTTGACCTGCTGGAGGGTAGAAAGGCTTTGCAGAGGGACCTGGACAGGCTGGCTGGCTGGGCTGAGGCCAATGGGATGAGGTTCAATAAGGCCAAGTACTGGGTCCTGCTCTTGGGTCACACCAACCCCATGGACACTACAGGCCTGGGGCAGAGTGGCTGGAGCTGCCCATAAGAAAAGGAGCTGGGGGTGTTGGTTGACTGTTGGCTGAACATGAGCCAGCGGTGTGCCCAGGTGGCCAAGAAGGTCACCAGCATCCTGGCCTGTGTCAGGAACAGCGTGGCGAGTAGGACTCAAGAGGTGATGGTCCCCCTTTACTGGGCACTAGTGAGGCCCCACCTCGAGGGCTGGGTCCAGTTTTGGGCCCCTCACCACAAAAAAGACATTGAGAGGCTGGAGCGTGTCCAGAGAAGGGCAGCGGAGCTGGTGAGGGGTCTGGAGCACAAGCCTTATGAGGAGAGGCTGAGGGACCTAGGGTTATTCAGCCTGGAGAGAAGGAGGCTGAGGGGAGACCTTCTCGCTCTCTACAACTACCTGAAAGGAGGGTGTAGAGAGGCGGGGGTCGGTCTCTTCTCCCAAGACACGGGTGACAGGACAAGAGGAAATGGCCTCAAGTTGCGCCAGGAGAGGTTCAGGTTGGATATTAGGAAAAATTTTTTCACTGAAAGGGTTATCAGACATTGGAATGGGCTGCCCAGGGAGGTGGTTGAGGCACCATCCCTGGAGGTATTTAAAAGACAGGTTGACATGGTGCTGGGAGACATGGTTTAGTGATGATGTTGCATTTTGTTGTTTTGTGGGTGTTTATTTTTGTCAGTTAGGTTGATGGTTGGACAAGATGATCTTGAAGGTCCCTTCCAACCTAGAAGATTCTGTGATTCTGTGAAATAAATTAGGGGGGGAAATATTAGAATATGAGCCGGCAGTGTGCCCAGGTGGCCAAGAAAGCCAACGGCATCCTGGCTTGTATTAGACATAGCGTGACCAGCAGAAGTAGGGAGGTGATTGTCCGCCTGTACTCAGCACTGGTGAGGCCACACCTGGAGTATTGTGTCCAGTTTTGGGCACCTCAATCCAAGAGAGATATCGAGGTGCTGGAGCGAGTGCAGAGGAGGGCAACGAAGCTGGTGAAGGGCCTGGAGAATAAATCGTAGGAAGAACGATTGAGGGAGCTGGGACTGTTTAGTTTGAGGAAGAGGAGACTGAGGGGAGACCTCATCACTTTCTACAACTACTTGAAAGGACACTGTAGAGAGGTTGGTGCTGGTCTCTTCTCACAAGCAAATAGCGATAGAACAAGAGGGAATGGCTTCAAGCTCCAGCAGGGTAGGTTTAGACTGGACATTAGGAAAAAATTCTTCACAGTAAGAGTGATCAGACACTGGAACGGGCTGCCCAGGGAGGTGGTTGAGTCACCATCCCTGGATGTGTTTAAGAGCCGTTTAGATGTGGTGTTGGGGGATATGGTGTAGGAAAGAACTTTGTAGTGTAGGGTAGATGGTTGGACTCGATGATCCCAAGGGTCTTTTCCAACCTGGATGATTCTATGATTAGAAGTACTTAATAACCGTCTTTCTAATGATTTACAGGATGGTCCCGTTGGGCCGAATGAATTGTCTCCTTATTTTTGGAGGAGGGAAAAAGCGGTCTTTGGTTGAAAGCAAAACTGATGCTGGCTCGCATCCAAGTTATTTCATTATGGCTTAAAAGGTTTCCTGGAGGCTAAGATTTAGTACTAATTAAGGGGGCAAATGCCATTTTTCTCCCCCTTTTAAAAACGAGATGCGTAACAAGGACATCATAGACAGAGATGGGAACAGAAAGCACAAGACATCCCAAATACTGACTCTCTCTCGCATCCATTTTGCTGCACGGCCTTCCCTAATTAACCTTAATGAGCTCTATTAAACTATCTGGTGCCAGTATTAAATCATTACAGCGCGTTCTTTGGGATTGGCTGTAATATCTTCACTGTTACCTCAAAAATCCCGTTTAAAACTGAACAACTGTATGTAGTATCTTGACATCCTGAGCATTTCTTACACTTAAACTATTATGTTTTATATATATTATATTCCTTTCTTAGGGATCCACTTTTCCTGGCGGATGGAGCTGTGTTTGGCTACTGGACATTTTCCCCGACTTAGCATGGTGGTTTTGTGACAATTTCATTTTAACAGGACAAAGGCTAGGCTTTTGAGATGTATTTATTATTTTTAGAGTGAAGCGTAGCCTGAACATCGCAGCTGGAATGTTCTGGGCAGTATCTCAATTTTTTTTTTTTTGCATTGTCTTGTCTTTTGGCATATCAAAAAGAAAATGCTTATGTCTAAGAAAAACAACCCATTGTTGGTACGAAGTGATTCTGGGTTTTTTGAATTTCTTGTTTATGTGTTCCCAGTTGAAACTCAGTGTGCTAAATGGTGTATAACCTCAGGTGAAGCTACCAAGTGTTCTTGGAAGTCAATTTTTAAACAAAACCCCAGTGGATTAATCCCCATAAATTTTCCTTCTTTTTTTTTTTTTCCTGCAGAGATATTACATACAGCATTTCCTTGGAAGCCGTGACAACTCTCATCGTCTTCCTCTCCTGCCAGTTATTCCACAAAGAGATTCTACGAGAGAGCATCATTCACAAGTATCTGATGCACGGTCGATGGTACGTTGCGTTCTGGGCTGGTACCTAATCACAGAATGATATGGGGTTGGAAGGGACCTCTGGAGATCATCTAGTCCAACCCCCTGCCAAAGCAGGGCCACCCAGAGCAGGTCCCACAGGAACATGTCCAGGTGGGGTTGGAATGTCTCCAGAGAAGGAGACTCCACCACCTCTCTGGGCAGCCTCTTCCAGGGCTCTGCCACCCTCACAGGAAAGAAGTTCCTCCTCATGTTTAGGTGGAACTTCTTATGTTCCAGTTTTTGCCCATTTCTTCTTGTCCTGTCCCTGAGCACCACTGAAAAAAGACCAGCCCCATCCTCCTGACACCCACCCTTGAAGTATTTATAGGCCTTGATCAGATCCCCCCTCAGGCTTCTCTTCTCCAGACTCAAAAGACCCAAGTCCCTCAGCCTTTCCTCATCAGAGAGATGCTCCAGGCCCCTCATCATCTTTGTAGCCCTCTGCTGTCCCCTCTCCAGCAGTTGCCTGTCCTTCTTGAACTGGGGAGCCCAGAACTGGTCCCAGTGCTCCAGCTGGGGCCTCCCCAGGGCAGAGCAGAGGGGGAGGATGACTTCCTTCGACCTGTTGGCCACACTCTTCCTGATGCCCCCCAGGATGCCCTTGGCCTTCTTGGCCACAAGGGCACATTGCTGGCTCATGGGCATCCTGTTGTCCACCAGGACTCCCAGGTCTTTTTCCTCAGAGCTGCTCTCCAGCAGGTCACCCCCAGCCTGTCCTGGTGCAGGGGGTTATTCCTCCCCAGGTGCAGCACCCGACGCTTGCCCTTGTTGAAGTTCATCAGGTTCCTCCCTGCCCAACTCTCCAGCCTGTCCAGGTCTCGCTGTGTGGCGGTAATGGCAAAGCAAATGCTTCCGATGACTTGTTTGGGCTGTTTGTACTTAAAAAGAAAAGACAGTGAAATACATTTTGATAAAAAACTTGGTTTGGTCAAAAAAACCCCTAAAACACAAAAGCAAACACCCGTAAAGACTGTTGGAAGGTTTCACGTTTAAATCTCACAGCCCAGACTTCAGTAAAACTATTTTGGAAGCCGTTTTCATTTTTGGAGGGTAATTTCATTAACTTAAAACAGGCTTTCACTTTTTAGGATGGTTTTTTTTTTTAATTCAGCTGTGGGTCATAGAATCATAAAACTATCCCAGTTGAAAGGGACTTCTCTTACATCTAGTAGAAACTTCAGAAAACCAGACAATAGATACGTTTACCAAAAATCTGCCCACCTGGAATTTCAAGTTGCGAGAGGATGGAGAGTGGCCTGACTAAAACGCGTCCAAACCACCGTGGCAAAGAATTGAAACAACCACCAACTCGCCAGAACAAGTGGTAGCAAAATTATTATTATAGGTTTTGCACAGAAAATACTGCACTGCATCATGGTGTACAATAGAGCACGGGTCTTGTGAGGAGCGGCTGAGGGAGCTGGGGGTGTTCAGCCTGGAGAAAAGGAGGCTGAGGGGAAACCTTCTTGCTCTCTCCAACTCCCTGAAAGGAGGGTGTAGCCAGGGGGGGTCGGTCTCTTCTCCCAAGTCACAGGTGATGGGACAAGAGGAAATGGCCTCAAGTTGCACCAGGGGAGGTTTAGGATGGATATTGGGAAAAATTTCTTCCCTGAAGGGTTGTCAAGCCTTGGAAGAGGCTGCCCAGGGCAGTGGTGGAGTCACCATCCCTGGAGGTATTCAAAACGTGGGTTGACATAGTGCTGAGGGACATGGGTTAGTGATGGGTTTTTATCAGAGTCAGGTTGATGGTTGGACTCGATGATCTGAAAGGTCCCTTCCAACCCGGACAATTCTATGATTCTCTTGGGTGGGGGTTGTGTGGAGTTACCTATTGTTACTTGTTCTACGGAACCAAAGCTTGGAGTGAAAACTAAACAAATATAATGTTTCTTTCCCTTGCATAAATATTTTTCCAGTTGTGTCTTGAGGTAAAAGAATACGACGATTCCGCATATTTAATGATTGATTTAAAAGTAATATTGAAGAAATGAAAGAAAAAGGAGTTGAGGCTGCTCCTGCAGAGCCCCGCTGAAGTCAGGGCGGCTTCACACGAGCCAGACCTTGGCGTTCCTTCCCTTTCCAGTCTGCCCGAGACTGGGAGAGCGACTGGCTGTGTTTAACGTTAAACACCAGCCTTTGCAGCCTGCCTGGGCTTTGTCGCCCTAATTTTTTTTGGTGAGCTGTGAGTCAACTAAATGGATTTTCTTTTCTTCTTTGCAGCGTTCCCTATACCAGCAGACTCGTGAAAACTTTACTGTATAATTTCATCAGACAAGAAAGAAGCCCCCCTCCGGGGACCCACGTCTTTCAGCAGCAAACAGATGGAGGGGGACTGCTTTACGGAATCGCATCTGGGGTGGCAAGTGAGTCTTACTTTCTATAGAAACTATATGTCAAACCTTAGGAGATATTGCCTTCTATTTGATCTCACCCACCTGTAGCCCATTTCTTTTCCAACAAGCGATACCAGTATAGGAAAGCTGTCTACGGGCCTGGATTGTGATCGTATACGGTCCATCTCGAGATGTTTTAGGATCTGAAGTGATTCTTTCTGCAGGACAGCACATGGTAAAAGTAGCGCTTAGTCCCTATTTTTCTTTTATTGAGACATTACCAAAACTCCAAACAAACAACTAGCGCCCCATGTAATAAATCACAGGCTTCGAGTCACTTAAAAAGTAAGAAAGAGGTTTTTTTGGCATATTTTATTCTTCATAATGGCTCAGTGGACCTGCCCTGTGGCTCTCCTTGAGCACACGGTGGGACTCAGTGGTCTCGAGAGGTCCCTTCCGGTCTTGAGGATCCTGTGGCGTAAGGGATAGGCCTAAATAAGATATTTTTTTTTTTTTATAACATATTATAGCGTATTCCTTTCCCGGTAGGTTGACTAATGTTTTTTCCTGAATAGTACTTGGGTCCAATAGGACTTGGGTCTTTTGAGTCTGGAGAAGAGAAGACTGAGGGGGGATCTGATCAAGGCCTATAAATACTTCAAGGGTGGGTGTCAGGAGGATGGGGCCAGTCTTTTTTCAGTGGTGCCCAGGGACAGGAGAAGAGGAAATGGGCACAAACTTGAACGTAAGAAGTTCCACCTAAACATGAGGAGGACCTTCTTTGCTGTGAGGGTGTCAGAGCCCTGGAAGAGGCTGCCCAGAGAGGTGGTGGAGTCTCCTTCTCTGGAGACATTCCAACCCCACCTGGACGCTGCAACCTGCTCTGGGTGGACCTGCTCTGGCAGAGGGGTTGGACTAGATGATCTCCAGAGGTCCCTTCCAACCCCACAGCATTCTGTGATTCTTTATGCCTGGATTCTGACCTTTCGTGGGCGGACTGTTTGCTATAGAGAGATAATGCCTGAAGAATATGAAAGACTCGATGCCTTAAGAAAGAGGGTTCTCGTGGTTTTTTGTACTATGTGCTCTGTTGTGCTTGGTGGTTGCTCCCATCCCCACACCAGATGTGTTTTATTGGTGTGTGTATTACATATAAAAATTCTTCCTAAAGGTTTTTCTTTTCTGTATGTTAAGAATAAAATATAATACATTGCTGACAGCATAGGTATATGTTATTTTCTTTTTCCCCGACAAACCAAATAACACTTTGCCAGTCAACTGCTGTTAAAAATGATGCGATTTATTTTTGTTCTTTTGTGAAATCCATTCCCTGGCGGCATCCCTACGGGGTATTAAAGTTCAGGCCGCAGAATGGTGTGCCAGAAACTCTTTTTGCAGCCCGTGACAGTGCCCGTGTATCTCCTCATGGAGGCAGTAAAAGAACGTTGTCTGTCTCACCGGGTGAACACACCTCGCTGCTGCTGCTGCGTGAGATGAGGTTACGCGCCAGAAGGGACACCCGTCTCCCTTCTGGTTTCCAGTTTACACGCTGGAAGGTCGACTACGGCCAATTTTGGGTTTGTGCCTGTAACGTTTAAATACGTCAAAAAACAATTGCTTGGTTTGCAGTTTATTTCAACAGAGAAGAGAAACGAATTAAATCATTCCCTACAACCTTTTTTTTTATTCCTGAGGCCCAAGAGGTACATTCCCTTCCTTCTTTTCAATCCCTAGAGAAAAAAATTGCTCTGAAAATGTTTTTCAGAAGCGGTTTTCAGTGTGTGGTTTGTACTTTTGCGTAGTTCTCACTGTGGGTTTTTTTGATACCTCTACTTACCTGATGGTTTTTATTCTTCTTGGTTCTATTCTTCTTGGTTTTAATCTCCCGGGTCACGCTTGAGTGTCTTGATACCTTAGTGCTGCCACAGGAAAAATAGCTTTTTCTTTTTTTTTTTTTCCCATTTCTGGTTACTCGATTGATTTATAAAGTCCATCTCAACTTCCACCACTCCTACCTCCCTCTGATATCATACCCCCCCCCCCCCCAATGACTTTTTACTTCTTGTATATCGAGTTTGCATTTTTTTTAATGCAAACTCTTCAGGTTTCAGCCTACGTCTGTTCTTGTCTCTTCCTACACTTCCACCCCCCTTGCTCCTCTTGAACCATTCTCTTAACAGCTCCCTTGGCAAACTCCTACGCTTATTTTCCTGCTTCTTTCGTGAGTACCTGAAGTGCCACCTCTTCTCCCGGTGAATTAAGTATCTTCATTTCAAGCTTTAATATATAAAGTGCTTTCGAATGACCTGCCTGGGAAAAGGAGGGGAAAAAATAAGTACCTCATCCTGTTAGAAAATAGAAATATTTTTTCCCTTTGTACCCAAAGAGTTGGTTAATGCTTTTTGTCTCATTATTTCCCCGTGTACGATGTTGGACTATAGATGAAACTTGGACACAGTAGGATTGGTAGAGTAAATGACATATTTGGACATCAAAATGGACATCACCTGGAAAAGTGCTGGGTCCTGCGCTTCGGTCACACCAACCCCATGGACACTACAGGTCTGGGGCAGAGTGGCTGGAGCTGTCTGGCAGAAAAGGACCGGGGGGTGTTGGTCAACTGTCGGCTGAACATGAGCCAGCAGTGTGCCCAGGTGGCCAAGAAGGCCACCAGCATCCTGGCCTGTATCAGAAACAGCGTGGTGAGTAGGACTCGGGAGGTGACCGTCCCCCTGTACCGGGCACTGGTGAGGCCCCACCTCGAGTACTGTGTCCAGTTTTTGGGCCCCTCACCACAAAAAAGACATTTGAGGTGCTGGAGCGTGTCCAGAGAAGGGCAACGGAGCTGGTGAGGGGTCTGGAGCACAAGTCTTGTGAGGAGCGGCTGAGGGAGCTGGGGATGTTCAGCCTGGAGAAAAGGAGGCTGAGGGGAGACCTTCTCGCTCTCTCCAACTCCCTGAAAAGAGGGTGTAGGCAGGGGGGATTTGTTCTCTTCTCCCAAGTCACAGGTGATGGGACAAGAGGAAACAGCCTCAAGTTGCACCAGGGGAGGTTCAGATTGGATATTAGGAAAAATGTTTCCACGGAAAGGGTTATTAAGCCTTGGAAGAGGCTGCCCAGGGCAGTGATGGAGTCACCATCCCTGGAGGGATTTAAAAGCCGGGCAGACGTGGTGCTGATGGACATGGGTTAGTGGTGGCCTTGGCAGTGTTGGGTTGATGGTTGGACTAGATGATCTTAAAAGTCCCTTCCAACCTGGAAAATTCTATGAGTCTATGATCTATAACATCTCCAAAGTAATTCTTTGTAATCCTTGGTTTTATATCGCAGCGGGTACATGGGTAGAGTGAAATACAAATTAGAAGGCAGCAACACGAACTGATAGTCTGTTCGGAACAGAAGCGTGCGTTTTGAGCAACGATCAGATGTGGAAAACTTAGATAGGATGTCTGTATGGTGTTATTTTAATGTATTTAGTAATCTTTACAGGATAAGAATTGAAAGAAGAATGGAAGAATTGAAAATTTATGTTGCTCACGGTCTTGGAAATACCACGTAATGCTTAAAAGAAGTTTACTGAAATAGTCTATATATTATCTACTTAGGATGAAAGGAGATAGGAGCCTGGTTTTAAAAAATTTATTTTTCAAATGAGATTTGGAGGCCTAAAATAATTATTTTCCTTGTTAATTTGAAATTATTTAACTTAAGACCACAGTCATCTACCTTACCATTTATTATATTACGCGTATTTTGTAGCCGCTTGCACAGCAGCGGTAGATCTACACTTAGAAGAAGTACTTTAAATCCACACACACACACGCACACCCCCTCCTCCTTGTGATAATTAGCCAAGATACGAGCCCAAGTTTACCCTTTCCCACAGTTCATCTTCTCCTGCCTCTCACCCTTCGTAGCCTGGTTTTTTTTGCCTCTCAACCCTGAAAACCATATGGCCAACATCCTCCCACCCATTCCTTCTCCCTGATTTGCCCTCTGCCTGCAAGTACCGTTCTCCATCCTGTCTATAAAATCCCTTAATTAAAAATATATTGCCGATTGCGTTATCCTCCAGTAGTTAATTAAGCAATTGTGGGTTTGGAGGGAGGAGGAGGAGAAATAATGATTTATTTTAACTTCGTAAAGGACATTCTTCTCTACTGAGTCAACTCTGTTTTGTCATGGCAGTCTTTTGGAAGGTTTGCAAAATAATTGTAAAGAGATGGTAGATCTATATTGTTGATGCATAAACGACATACGTATGCATGATAGTAGAGATTAGACCTCCTATATTAGAAATCAGAGATTACTTTTCTTGTTTCACGGGGTACATTGACCCACTTGCCTTCAAATATTTTTTTTTTTTTTTGCTGGTTTGAAATCCCCTCCTTTCTTTTTTTTTTTTTAGAGTATTACTAGTATTTGCCGATTGATGGTCTGCAGTTCACCAAGTTGAGAGAAGTTTTTGAGGACGAGGAAAATTTTTTTAATTAGTCATTTTATTGCAAAATAAAACTCATTTTACAGTGAGGAACTGTCAAACAGGTGATATGATAAGGCAGGAAAATGTTAGTGCGACTCAAGACTATTGAAAAGGACATGGACCTGTTGGAACGGGTCCAGCGGAGGACCAGGAAGACGATCAGAGGGATGGAGCCCGTCTCCTATGAAGACAGGCTGAGAGAGCTGGGGTTGTTCAGCCTGGAGAAGAGAAGGCTCCGGGGAGACCTCAGAGCAGCCTTCCAATATCTGAAGGGAGCCTACAGGAGAGCCGGAGAGGGACTCTTTGTCAGGAAGTGTAGCGACAGGACAAGGGGTAATGGTTTTAAATTGGCAGAGGGGAGATTTAGATGAGATATGAGGAGGAAATTGTTTGCTGTGAGGGTGGTGAGACCCTGGCCCAGGTTGCCCAGGGAAGCTGTGGCTGCCCCATCCCTGGAGGGGTTCAAGGCCAGGCTGGATGGGGCTTTGAGCAACGTGGTCTGGTGGGAGGTGTCCCTGTCCATGGCAGGGGGGTTGGAACTAGATGATCTTTAAGGTCCCTTCCAACTCTAACCATTCTGTGATTCTATGAAAAATGAGCCAGTTTAAATGGTTTCATTTGAAATAATTGATCCACTTTCTATTTTGCTATTAAAAAACCCAACACTTTAATGCATCTTAGGAGTTACTGCAACGGTAAGATCTAATTGACTTAGTTTGTGCTGTTTAGATGATTATAGCTCTAATGGGTAAGAAAGTAATGAAAAGGCAGATTAATCTTCGTTAATCACCTGAGCAATCATCATAACTAATCTGGCCCACAAAGGTACTGTTGTAGCATTAATATAAATTGCAGAATTCAGTGTGTGATGGTCTATAATGGACTCATTTTCTCCTGTCTGTAACTCTTTGGTTGGATCTGGACAAACATCCCTGCCCGTTAATGACTTTCTGTCCTGTAAGTATCTACTTTACTCTGCATTATGTTATTCTGCTTGGAGTAGTCTAATTTATAATATCTAGATTAAAAGATGTCTAAGTAGAGAGCCACAAAAAGCTACTCGTGATGTGTCTGTTGTTTATTACGATTCCACCAAGCTTTTTTTCTGCTAACAAATATCTCCGGCTGGTTGTTTCTACCTTCCAGAGCCTTTTTGTGATGTGTCACCGATCTGGTGTGTGATCTGCTACATAACTACAACCTCATCTGTCTCCCTGGAGCTTAGTCAATGTTTAGTTGCCTGCTTGTGCTCACCGTAATGAAAATGTAGATCCGAGACTTCTTTCCCACTTCTCTCCGTTCATCTTCCTTCTTGCTTCCAGTCTGTAAGAGCGTCATCTTTTTGTCACTGTAATCGTGGTGTTTTGACCTTCCTGAACGTGAAGATTCTGAATGTGAAGTCCAGATCTTTACTCTTTTTTTTTTTTTTAAGTTTCTCTAAAGATGTGTCTAAACTGGAGCGAAATGTGTGGCTGCAGCTTAAACACATGCTTTTGGAGACAAAGTAGTTGATTATTATATACCTGGTCTGGTGGGATGTGTCCCTGCCCATGGCAGGGGGTTGGAACTAGATCATCTTTAAGGTCCCTTCCAACCCAAATCATTCTATGATTCTGTGATAATTAGTAATGGTGTGGCTGTGGCAGGCTCGGTCTGCAAAAGCTTCCCAGCAAGTTGGGATGTAATGCAGCTTCCTCTTGACCAAAATCTGTGCTGCCATGAGGACCGTAGGAACTGGTTTGAAGTTGGCCTGACTTGGGTCCTTTTAGTCTGGAGAGGAGAAGACTGAGGGGGGATCTGATCAAGGCCTATAAATACTTCAAGGGTGGGTGTCAGGAGGATGGGGCCAGTCTTTTTTCAGTGGTGCCCAGGGACAGGACAAGAGGAAACGGGCATAAACTTGAACGTAAGAAGTTCCATCTCAACATGAGGAGGAACTTCTTTGCTGTGAGGGTGGCAGAGCCCTGGAAGAGGCTGCCCAGAGAGGTGGTGGAGTCTCCTTCTCTGGAGACATTCCAACCCCACCTGGACACGTTCCTGTGGGACCTGCTCTGGGTGGCCCTGCTTTGGCAGGGGGTTGGACTAGATGATCTCCAGAGGTCCCTTCCAACCCCATATGATTCTGTGATTTTTGATGGTAAACCACCAGTGATTTAGAACCACCTGGACAGGTCGCATAGACTTTTTGCTCTGGGACCTCTGCTCTTTTCATAGGCGCTGATGGCAACAACAGCAAAACATCCTTTCCCAAAAGAGCAATTTCTGCTGTAAAGTCCTGGGCTTCATAGTTCTTGGAAGCCTTCCATTGACTCTGCTGTGACTTCCACATTGGCAGGGAGCAAAGGGTAGGGTTTTTTAGTTTCTTTTAGAGAGGTAGAGGCTACTGGAGACCCTTGGCTGCCACCACCCTTATGGCAGTGCCTTGTCTCTTGCCCTATACATAGAATTGAAGCTCTTTAGGGCAGGGTGCATGGTTGAGTATATACAGACCATATTTAGGATACGTAGCGTAGCGAGACCGCGGTTCACGTCTAGAGCTTCTTGATTTCTCTGGTTGTACAAATCCTAATTATAACCATATGTTCCAGCTTGTTTACTGAGAATTCTGCAGCAAGTTTCACGAGGTGTGGTGGTGATTTATCTCCCTGACATTTATCCTCATATTCCAAAACCTGAGCAGCTTCAAATAACCCATTATATTTAAAAAAAAAAAAAAGAAAACTCAGTGGCTCAAAAATGATTTTTCTTCTTTATATCTTCAGGGGAAATTGCTTGTTAAAAGGAAACCGAGAATCAAGCTGATGTATTGTAACAACAAAAGTTTTAAAACTTGATATCTTGCAAGCGCTAGGGCTAGGCAAAAGGAATTTTATGTTGGTGAAGAGGAGGCGTTTCATGCTTTCCAAACTCTTCTTGGCTCTAGAGAAGTACAGAAATTGAGGTAAATACAGTATTTACAATTAAAAAAATAAATTGAGTTTGTCTTAAAAATAACTCATTATTAAAATTTAATAAGTCCTACAAATTTCTATTAGGGGCTGTTAAGAAATCTGTACCTCTTCGCTTTACGATCAAGTGTCAACAATTGTCTTCATCTCCTACGTAGCATTTATTTTTAGCAATAACTGTGAAAAATCTCTAAAAAGATTGTAAACACCATTATTTCAACATCGTTTTTGAAGATACTGCAAATGGTAGAGAGGCTTGACCGGGCCATCTAAGAAACGGACCAAAATCTGGGCAAAGTCTTCAGGTTTGGCATCTTCTTCCAGGAGGCCGAAGTGATGCTCGTGAAATATGAACAGATCTTCAGCTTTTTGCTGATCATCCTTCTGGCTGATAAATATGGAGGATGTAGGGTTAATATGTGACCAAAAGGGTGGGGTGTTTTCCATTAGTATGGAATATTATGGAACGTCGATAACCTGCGACTTAAAAATTCCATTAGGCATTTATTTTCCGTAATTTTGAAAGTCTCCAGTGAACCACTCAGGATGTGCTCGTTCTGCACGTTTTGGGATGAAAATGGCTCAGTTCAGGAAAAAGGATGCTCGGTTTGGTTTCAGGTGCACTGATACCATAGAATCAGAGAATGGTTTGGGTTGGAAGGGACCTCAAAGACCATCTAGTTCCACCACCTGCCCTGGGCAGGGATACCTCCCACCAGACCAGGTTGCTCCAAGCCCTGTCCAACCTGACCTTGAAGCCCATTTTATGATTGGGTTTGCTCTTAATATCTGATGGCTGGCAGGTCCCTTGGAGGGGTTGGAAGGGAGTGGAGAGGAGAAACCAAGTTGAATTCCAGGTCGGGGTGAGGCAGACTGATAAAGCACAATAAATTCGTAGTTTTCATATTGCTCTTTGTCAAAATTAGCAGGTCTGCTAATAGATTAAATTCATCTAAAGCTGCATTTGTTATTAAATTACACATTAACTGGGTTAATTACACATTAATATGGGTTCCCTTCATCCTCCTGCCAGATTCTACTGTATCACCTATTATTTTTAGTTTATTTATTTTCTCATTTATGCATTATAGGTGAGGTGGGGAAGCTGAAAGTGTGTGTTTTCTGTTTAGTTTCCCGTTCCCTTTTGCCTTTCCTGTTCCCTTATTTTGCCTTTGCTCCTTCCCCAAAATAAGTAAAGACGGATTCATTTCTTTTTTAGCAGATCTGCAATGAAAATCTGTATTTTAAGCCTTTCCCCAGATAACTCCTGAAGTCTGGTAGGTTTTTAACATGTAGAAGGGGAAAGAAAAGAAGTTTATTCGTATGATATTTATTTATTATTCCTATTTTTTATTATCTTGGGCATAAAATGACCTATTATGAGCAGCACAAGTCAGTTGTGGAAGTATTGCGTCGTGATCAAAACAGTTCAAGCTCTGAAACTTCAATAGATCAATAATTTTGTCAAGGGAGAGGAGAAATTGTTTCAAAGCTTAAAATGAATTAAAACAGCCTTTGCCTTGGAAAAGGAGTGGAATTAAAAAAAATTAAAGAGTACAATTGCATGGTTAGGGAGGTAATCGTACGTGGCTGGGAGATGAGGGAGGCAACTTCTGTCACTGAAGTGGACAAGAGCAATGAGTTTGCTTACCCGTTAATTGCATTAAATCCAGAAATTAAATCCTTAAATTAACGCAGCAGAGCTTCCGACGTAGACATCTTGCAGATACAGCAGAGCTTATGGCTTTCCAATCAGCAGTAGACATTATAATTTTAATTTACAGAACAGATCAGATCTCGCATATGAATTTGGTATGAATATAGCCTTAATCTGTGATGTCTGTTTACCCAACTGCAATATTTAAATATAAAGAATAGTTTAGTTAAGGAGCTTGCAGATCAACTCTTAATTAATGCTGGTACTTACGAGACAAGAATATTCCTTGCAGGAAGCGGTGGCTGTTTTGCCAATGCTTAGAACTTGTCCAGAAGGTGGATAATTAACTGCCGTGTTAACGAAGTCATTAATGCGTGCGGAAAGATGTCATTCTGACTGTTGAATATTCATGGTGCAAAGGAAGACAGGGCTTTTAGGATACGACGGCTGGTAGGTTTTGCAGGGGCTCTGAGGGAACTGAATCAAAACGCGAGTGTATTACAAAGCAAAACTTTCATTCGTCCCAAAACTCAAAATCAGATGAACACTTGAATCTGATTAATCAGTAATGAAAATATTTGTGGGCATAACACAGAATCACGGAATGATATGGGGTTGGAAGGGACCTCTGGAGATCATCTAGTCCAACCCCCCTGCCAGAGCAGGTCCACCCAGAGCAGGTTGCACAGGAACATGTCCAGGTGGGGTTGGAATGTCTCCAGAGAAGGAGACTCCACCACCTCTCTGGGCAGCCTCTTCCAGGGCTCTGCCACCCTCACAGGAAAGAAGTTCCTCCTCATGTTGAGATGGAACTTCTTACGTTCAAGTTTGTGCCCGTTTCCTCTTGTCCTGTCCCTGGGCACCACTGAAAAAAGCCTGGCCCCATCCTCCTGACACCCACCCTTGAAGTATTTATAGGCCTTGATCAGATCCCCCCTCAGGCTTCTCTTCTCCAGACTCAAAAGACCCAAGTCCCTCAGCCTTTCCTCATCAGAGAGATGCTCCAGTCCCCTCATCATCTTCATAGCCCTTTCGACATCTCTAGTTCAAAATTGCCATCGTACAGATTGATACAGAGACTTTCAGCCTCGACTAGAATCCTAAATGGGTAATTTTTAATTTTGTTAAGCCACATTGTCTTTATACATCTGGATGGGGCTTGTAGTATGTTTTCTCTTGAGCCTTGTTGGGTAGGTACTTAGCACATATTTACAGTATTGTCTATATAGGGATGCAAAGATGCTGGGAGGGCTGGAGCCCCTCTGCTGTGAGGACAGGCTGAGAGAGTTGGGGGGGTTCAGCCTGGAGAAGAGAAGGCTCCGGGGAGACCTTAGAGCCCCTTCCAGTCCCTCAAGGAGCTCCAGGAAAGCTGGGGAGGGACTCTTGATCAGGGAGGGGAGCCACAGGACGAGAGGGAAGGTTTTAACCTGAAAGAGGGGAGATTAAGATGAGATGTGGGGAAGAACTTCTTTGCTGTGAGGGTGGTGAGAGCCTGGCCCAGGTTGCCCAGAGAAGCTGTGGCTGCCCCATCCCTGGAGGGGTTCAAGGCCAGGCTGGATGGGGCTTGGAGCAACCTGGTCTGGTGGGAGGTGTCCCTGCCCATGGCAAGGGGGTTGGAATTGGATGATCTTTAAGGTCCCTTCCAAGCCAAACCATTCTATAATTCTATATGGACCAAAGTGTTTGGTTTTTGAGGGTTGATTTCACAAATAATTTCACTTCAACAGCTATAGTTTATAATGAACAATTCTTGTTTGAGAAGAAAATTGTTCTTCTTAATGTTTGAGCATAAAAGACCTTGGAAGTCTTTCCATCTTTCTTTATTTCTCTGGATTATAGCTGTACTTCCTTGTTTTTGTAGACCCGTGGAGGAGTTAAGCTCTGCAAAGAATGATCTAAGATTTAATGAGGCCTTTGACTAAAATCTTTGTCTTAAAGCAACAAAGACAAACCCTTAATACGATTATAACATAGTTATTTTTTACTTCATGTTCTAGAAGAGCCAACGGTAATTAAACGTGTTCTGCCAAACTGTAGTTTCCAACACAAGTCTGAGATTTTTACATAACCTGATAAATGGCTATTTTTCCTTTTGAGCAAGCCATCAAAAACATTTTCCTTCTTTCTGCGAAAGGCTTCCCGGCCAAATTAAGAGCAAAGCCAACCGGATCATGTGCTCAGCGGCGTATTAGGAGAAACTATTTTAACAGTTGCCGATTTGAATTTAATTTCCTTGTCCTGAAGCCAGTTTACTATTGTTGAGTAATTTGGAACTTTTCTTTTCTGATTGAAGTTTGAAGTTCTGGGTATGTGGTAGTAGAGCAGGGAATATTAATTTTCGTGACAGTTGGGGTTTGTTTGTCAATTTTTCTCTTTCAAGCGAGTGGCATTTTCCAGAGTGACTCACTTTGGAGGAAAGAAAAATACTATTAACGAGAAAAGAATGTGGCACCTAGGAATAGACATCCTGGTGAAAAGAATGGATTTCCATTAGTGAAAAATAAATTTCTGTATTACGTGGAAATTCAAGTATTATCCTTATAGGAAAGTGTGAATTTTTGCTTGCTTCTCAGCAATTTGATTTTTAGTTGGATTTTGAATTTGCACCATTTCCAGAGCCGTGCTGCTGCCAAGCTGTGTCAGTCCATGTCCAACTGATGGCTATAGCTGTCACAGGTTGGGGGACATGGCTTAGACCTAAGTGACACGGAGAAGAGAAGGCTCTGGGAGGCCTTAGAGCCCCTTCCAGTCCCTAAAGGGGCTCCAGGAAAGCTGGGGAGGGACTCTGGATCAGGGAGGGGAGCCATAGGACGAGGGGGAAGGGTTTGACACTGCAAGAGGGGAGATTGAGATGAGATGTGGGGAAGAACTTCTTTGCTGTGAGGGTGGTGAGACCCTGGCCCAGGTTGCCCAGAGAAGCTGTGGCTTCCCCATCCCTGGAGTGGTTCAAGGCCAGGTTGGAGGGGCCTTCGATCAACGTGGTCTGGTGGGAGGTGTCCCTGCCCAGGTCAGGGGGCTGGAACTCAATGATCTTTAAAGTCCCTTCCAACCCAAACCATTCTATGATTCCATGACATGCTGCTGTTGTGCACACCAGACTGCTGGCTGGGGGGGGGTGGAGCTGCATCAGGACAGGCTTCTTGACAAAGCTCCACCCCAATCACTCTGCTCTCCACTAATTGCAGCTGAAGGGTTGGAGCAAGTGGGAAGAGATAACACTTTGCTGGTGTCAGCTGTGCTTTGCTTTCCCAAAAGTGTCCACAAGAGAAAGTGTTTGAATCTTAGAAGGACAGCTTTAATGTTGTCCTGGTGATGTATTCACTATGTTCTACAAAGGGGAGGTTTGTAGAGAGGCGATATTTTTCATTAGACCAATTACTGCAGTTGGAATTACACCGGGACATACGTGAAGTGTAGCACCACATATTCTACCCAAACCGTCTTCAGATGGCACAGCTTCCAAGAATTTAACCTTAGGAGAGGGCTTAAAGGCTTCGACGTAGGCACCCAAAGGAAGATAGAATCATAGAATTGTCCAGGTTGGAGTGGACCGTTGTCGTCATCGAGTCCAACCATCAACCCAACACTGACAAAACCATCACTAACCCATGTCCCTCAGCACCACGTCTGCCCGGCTTTTAAATACCTCCAGGGATGGTGACTCCACCACTGCCCTGGGCAGCCTCTTCTGATGCTTGACGTCTCTTTCTGTGAAGAAAAGCTTCTCTAACCATTTTACTGGGAACGGTATTGGGACCCTGAAATATAAATTTTGTTAGGAACACTGTAGCTGGAATACAGCTTTATTCGTTTAATCTTTCATCAGAAAATATTTGAGTTTAATAAAACTAAGCTTTATAAACTTATGGCTGTATCTCTTCCGCCTGGAAGGTAAGAGAAGGACTAGATAGATGAGAGGCTGGAGAGGAAGGCACAGAAGTCCTCTTTCCCACTTATTTTGGAGCATTTTTGTGAGGTTTGAAGTAGGCTGTTGTCGGGGAACTGCTGCGATTCAATGGAAGGATTTTCCTTGGCCGAGATCCAAGCCTTGTCTTCCTGTTGTGGATATTAATAATGACAGAGTTGAGACCCTGTCGCTCCTCTGCTGTATAGCGTAGGTAGTAAATTCGGAAACTAGGTTTCAGAGGAGAATTGTGGTCAGGAACAGGACAAGGTTTTCTGTCGAAATGAAAAATTTCACAATGTGTCTGACTCTGCAATAAATCCTTATAATTGTTCAAGGACGGAATTTCCTAGCGTTCCTGCTAATATTTTGGATTTTTGCTCAGCGTTATGAGAATCCGTAGCTGATGCATATACAGACCTGTAGGCTCTGTCTGACTGAAGTGAAAATTTTTCCTTTCCCGTTGGTCTTGGTTCACCCAAAACCCTCTCATTAAATGAGTTGATTTTAAGCTGCGGCTGACATCCAAAATCACTTCAAGTCTATTTATTTCCGCCAGGGACGTTCATGAGTCTTCTGTATTAACAAGTTTTAACCTGCGTGGGGCAATGTTCCGCCCTCAAGCACCCTAAAGGCTTGTAGACTTACATCGGTAGACTTTCCCAGGTCAGCTTCACCTGGCACTTAATAATTAGGCTTCAGTAAGGGATTTAAGGCTGGCTGCCGGATTCATTTTGCACTTCACATCTTGTGAAGACTATACCTAAAATGTACAGACCTTCATCAGAAACCCCGTTCCTAGAACACAGGGTGGTTATAACGGGATGCACAGGGCTGTCAAGAGGACGTTCCGCAGCAGATCATACCTCTTTCTGCCATAAGACCTGGAATCACCATCCTGAGTCTACACAAGTGAGATGTCCTGGTGGATGCTCACAGCAGCTATGGTGGCTGAAGGGTTTTAGGAAGGGGCAGGAGGCATTTCTTACACAGGGTTTGCTTTTCATTTTCACAGAATTTTTGTTTTCATAGAATCACAGAATGATAGAGGTTGGAAGGGAGCTCTGGAGATCATCTCGTCCAACCCCCTGTCAAAGCAGGTCCACCCAGAGCAGGTTGGACAGGAACCCATCCAGGTGGGTTTGGAATGTCTCCAGAGAAGGAGACTCCACCACCTCTCTGGGCAGCCTCTTCCAGGGCTCTGCCACCCTTAAAGGAAAGAAGTTCCTCCTCATGTTGAGATGGAATTTCCCGTGTTCCAGCTTGTGCCCGTTGCCCCTTTTCCTGTCACCAGGCACCACTGAGAGGAGTCCGGCCTCATCCTTTTGCCACCTGCCCTTTAGATATTGCTCAGCATTGATGAGGTCCCCTCTCAGTCTTCTCTTCTCCAGGCTGAACAGCCCCAGGTCTCTCAGCCTTTCCTCATCAGACAGATGCTCCAGTCCCTTCATCATCTTTGTAGTGTCCTCTGTCCCCTCTCCAGCAGTTCCCTGTCCTTCTTGAACTGGGGGGCCTGGAACTGAACCGCTTTCTCTTCCTCCTTTCTTTTCTTTTAGAGAATTGGGGAGTGGGAAACTGAAGTCTGGCATTTCATTTTGTTAAAAAAAAAGGAAGAAGAAAGAAAAAGAAGAGAGCTTTTTGCCATCCTGTTATAACTCCTCCTCCTGAGAACAGTCTTAGATATTTTTCCTGTGTATTCTCAAGGAAAATCCTGTATTACAGTTATCAAGCTTACAAACTTTTATTTTGGCCTGGCAAAGAAACGTGTCATTTCTTTAAACGGGAATTTAACTAGAGGCTGCGTGCCTGAGGGCTTTTCTTTTTTTCCAACTGCATGAGCTGATCTTACATTACCCTCTGAATATTTTGCTTTGAAGTTTTTGTGTAAACAGATCAGAAGCTCTGCAGCTCTTTCTCGAAAGAGAACAGACCCTGAGAGTTGCCATTAAATATAGATGACAAGGGCAAATTCTAGGATGTGTGGTATGAAAGGCTCCCTATTGCTCTACAGGGCAAAGGACGTGTATTTATGGCTTTAAAGCTGGGTATGGAGCTCGTTCTGGGATGTGGTTGTCCGCAGAGACATCATGCAGCATCCCAGGGAATGTAGGAAAGAAGGGACATTTCTTGATGATGCTCTGAAATTTATAGTGGTGGAGGAAATGTAGGAGCATTCATTTTTCCTAGTATACCAGGTGGTGTATATTTGTTGTATTGTGGTTTTTTTAAACAGTTATGTTGAAAATTATCAGAAAATCACAATTAGAACAAATGTAAAGTCATAGAATCATAGAATTGTCCAGGTCGGAAGGGACCTTTAAGATCATCTAATCCAACCATTAACCTAACTGATAAAAACCATCACTAAACCATGTCACTGAGCACTATGTCAACCTGTCTTTTAGATACCTCCAGGGATGGTGACTCCACCACTTCTCTGGGCAGCCCATTCCAAGGCTTAATTTTTCCTAATATCCAATCTGAACCTCCTGTGGCACAACTTGAGGCCATTTCCTCTTGTCCTATCACCTGTGACTTGGGAGAAGAGACTGACCCCCCCCTGGCTACACCCTCCTTTCAGGGAGTTGGAGAGAGCGAGAAGGTCTCCCCTCAGCCTCCTTTTCTCCAGGCTGAACACCCTCAGCTCCCTCACAAGACTTGTGCTCCAGACCCTTCACCAGCTCCGTTGCCCTTCTCTGGACTTGCTCCAGCACCTCAATATCTTTTATGTATAAATATATATCTACCTCAATGTCTTATATATAAGTCGCAATACTTAAGCATCTGAAGAAGGACGACGATGTAGCCTTCCAGTTAGAAACTGGGGGGATACAACGTCTGGCGGGAACGCTGTGATAAAATGTCTCCTGCCACTTTCGGTCCTGAAGCTGTACGTGACATCTTTCAGATGAACGAGCTTAAAGCTTAAAATGCAATTTTGGAATTTCTTGATATCTAGATATTTGAATAATCATATGAAGAACTTGTATTTCTGTAGTCAACTGCGAACACTGAGGTCTTTTGTGTTAAGAGCTGTTTCTTATAGAAAATTGTGGCAAATGGAACAAAATAAGTCTAAAGAAAACAGTTTTACTAAAAGGAGGACATAATTGCTTTATTTTCCAAGTACAATATTTGGAACACCGTTGGGTTTCTTTAGTGCAAGGTCAGGCAAGATATCTTGACTGTGAAGAGAGACTGCATTTCATCCAAACATGGATGGGACTGGCTTCAGAGCTTCTCAAGGCACTAGGCCAGACTTGTCCTAAAGTCATATCTTCGCTGGGGAATCTTAATACAGTTGAAATTGTAGATATTGGAAATAAATTCTGTCCTCAAAAGCTTTCTGGGAACTGAAACAGGAAGGTTGCTACTTGTGGTGAGCTATGAGAAGGGCCACAAAGATGCTGCGAGGGCTGAAGCACCTCTCCTATGAAGGCAGGCTGAGAGAGTTGGGATTGTTCAGCCTGGAGAAGAGAAGGCTCCGGGGAGACCTTAGAGCCCCTTCCAGTCCCTCCAGGGGCTCCAGGAAAGCTGGGGAGGGACTCTGGATCAGGGAGGGGAGCCATAGGATGAGGGGGAAGGGTTTTAAACTGCAAGAGGGGAGATTGAGATAAGATATGGGGAAGAACTTCTTTGCTGTGAGGGTGATGGGACCCTGGCCCAGGTTGCCCAGAGAAGCTGTGGCTGCCCCATCCCTGGAGGTGTTCAAGGCCAGGTTGGAGGGGGCTTTGATCAACGTGGTCTGGTGGGAGGTGTCCCTGCCCAAGGCAGGGGGGTTGGAACTGGATGGTCTTTAACGTCCCTTCCAACCCAAACCATTCTATGATTCTCCCAAAATCAAATCTGAGATGTGCACACCTCAACTTCTAGAGGTAGACCTGCTCTTGAGGCTAATATGAGTCATGGAATGGAGTTTGCCGATGTGCTTCAACATAACCTCACTTTGTTACGGAGAAGTCTTTACTGATTTCAGGCATTTTTTTCCCCTCCTTGACTTCCTCTTCTGTTTTTCATTTTGTGTGCTGTCATTTCTGTTAAAAGTTAAATCTGTTGAAAGTTAAATTAGAGGGTTGCTGCACAACGTAGTCTTCAAGGTTGTTGCTTCTAGGTCGGAGCAGCCTTGGGAGATGGACAGAAGTTATAAAGCCTCTGATTTTTGTACGGGTTGTTCTTGGATGGGAATTACGTGTATTCTAGGGTTAGGGAACTGCTTATTATGTAAAGGCTTTATGTGATTGAAAGTGCAGCATTTTACATTTCTTGCAATTAAATAAGTTGTCCTGAAATAGTCTTTAGCAGAGATGGAAAATGTGCTCGTTAGCCACGTTCCTATTCTTACCCGATGTTCTCTTAAATTTTTCTGTAAACTTTAGGCTTGCAATGGCTGCTGTCGCTACGTTTTTCTCTTAATTACTCTATCGGTAGAGAATTGCTTAGTAGTGAAGATTTATGTAAGTTTTTCCCCTTCGTGAGATCTATTTACTCTCCCTATCCCGAGTTCTGAAATACTCCCAAGCTCTGCGAAAGTTGTACCGTTTCCCAAACAAACAATTTTTAGCTGCTGTAGCAGTCGGGGAACAACAGTCCTGGTGACAGCCCTCTGTGCAACCGAGTGATTTAATTGCAGCGTTAAAATGAACAAATGCAGGAAAACCATCGGTCTGAGCGGATTTGCTATTTATGCTACTGCTGCTTCATGGCTCGAAAATCCGTTATGTTTAATATGAGCTCCCCTGGGACTGTGTAAGTTTATTAAATATAAAGTGTATTGAGTGATATGAAGAAAATAGAATCATAGAATTGTCCAGGTTGGAAGGGACCTTTCAGATCATCGAGTCCAACCATCAACCCAACACTGCCAAGTCCACCACTAACCCATGTCCCTCAGCACCACGTCTGCTCGGCTTTTAAATCCCTCCAGGGATGGTGACTCCACCACTGCCCTGGGCAGCCCATTCCAAGGCTTAATAACCCTTTCGTGTAAAAATTGTTCCTAATATCCAATCTGAACCTCTCCTGGTGCAACTTGAGGCCATTTCTTCTTGTCCCATCACCTGTGACTTGGGAGAAGAGACCGACCCCCCCTGGCTACACCCTCCTTTCAGGGAGTTGGAGAGAGCGAGAAGGTCTCCCCTCAGCCTCCTTTTCTCCAGCTGAACACCCCCAGCTCCCTCAGCCGCTCCTCACAAGACTTGTGCTCCAGACCCTTCACCAGCTTCGTTGACCTTCTCTGGACCTGCTCCAGCCCCTCAATGTCTTTTTTGTGGTGAGGGGCCCAAAACTGGACACAGCCCTCGAGGTGGGGCCTCACCAGTGCCCAGGACAGGGGGACAGTCACCTCCTGAGTCCTGCTCACCACGCTGTTCCTGACACAGGCCAGGATGCTGGTGGCCTTCTTGGCCACCTGGGCACAGTGCTGGCTCATGTTCAGCCGACAGTTGACCAACACCCCCCGGTCCTTTTCTGCCAGACAGCTCCAGCCACTAAATAACTACTAAATAATTAATAGATTGTAAAAATTTTGTCTCTTCCTCCACTGTTTTTCTGTTCCCTCGGTGAATTCTGTCTCCTTATAAAAGCCTCTCACAGAATCACAGAATGATATGGGGTTGGAAGGGACCTCTGGAGATCATCTAGTCCAACCCCCCTGCCAGAGCAGGTCCACCCAGAGCAGGTCCCACAGGAATGTGTCCAGGTGGGTTTGGAATGTCTCCAGAGAAGGAGACTCCACCACCTCTCTGGGCAGCCTCCTCCAGGGCTCTGCCACCCTCAAAGTGAAGAAGTTCCTCCTCATGTTGAGATGGAACTTCTTATATTCACTCTCGGAAATTAAGGTTTAGGTAAACTTCTTTTGAACAATATATAGAGAATAAAATCTACTAATTAATTTCTATATCAATCAACTAAAATGTTTTAAAATCCTGTGGAGCTTGTCTAATCAGGTTTAATGAGTTGTCACATAATTTGTAGCTACTTGTAGATTTTTCGCTCTTGCTAAATAGAAAACCTTTATCTTTGCCGTTTGGCTTCTCCGTTTTTTTGCTGGAAGAAGGAAAAATAACCTGGTGGGCTTTTTGCAGTTTTTGTATATTAGAAAATAATGTGTTCTCAATCACTGTTACAGTGTTTCTCTTCCTGTCTTTTTAATAGCGTCTATTTTTCCCTTTCCCCCCTGTGTTTCTCACTCTCTCTTCCCACCACAACCACCACCAGTCTCTTAAAACTCATGGCGTTCCAGCTATAAGAATCACAGAATGATATGGGGTTGGAAGGGACCTCTGGAGATCATCTAGTCCAACCCCCTGCCAAAGCAGGTCGCACAGGAACATCTCCAGGTGGGGTTGGAATGTCTCCAGAGAAGGAGACTCCACCACCTCTCTGGGCAGCCTCTTCCAGGGCTCTGCCACCCTCATAGGAAAGAAGTTCCTCCTCATGTTGAGGTGGAACTTCTTATGTTCCAGTTTGTGCCCGTTTCCTCTTCTCCTGTCCCTGGGCACCACTGAAAAAAGACCGGCCCCGTCCTCTTGACACCCACATATTTTAAGTCATTTTTCAAGTCGTTTCAGCATCTTATCGGCATGTCAAGAACTGGCCTATTTACAAATTGCAGCACTCGATTCGTAAAGCGTATAAACCGCTTAAAAGTTTGCTTCGGCAGATATTTAGAGCTCTCCAGTTAATTAATTATCAATTAACGTTTGGCTGTGGTTTGGCACGTAGTTGAAACAAGCACAAGATGGAAACCTGAAATACGTGTAATTATTACACCTTATGTACAAATTAATCCCTTGGTTGTGTTGAACTGACGTTTTCCCTCTGGATTTACCCTCCTCGGGAGGCCGGCTTTGAAAAGCAATAATGAGTGTATAAATGAAAATGTATCGTTCCGTCTGCTCAGTGTGGGCGTCACGCTCGACATAATTCCTTCTGAAGCCTGGTGTCCGTTATGGAAATCATCATTGTATCCTTGCTGGAGCGTAGGAAGGGATTTTATAATCTGCTGGAACTCCGAAATGCTTTTAAGTAGAATTCAATGTGGTCCGCTGGCCGTAAATTATAACCGTGCCTGCGCGTGGGTGTCTTATCGTTAAACTCTTATTGCCTGCGTGAGAAGTGTGGGAGGTAATAAAAGCTTGGGCCGTAATAGGTGAGAGATTGTACGTTTTCTCTTTAAAAATTGTTCTGGATGTAGTTTGGAGTCCTTTAATTCCCATCTTCCTCAAAGAAATGAATGCTGTGTTTGGGATATTAATTAAGCAGTACCGTGTTTTGATTTTTGCTTTTGGGCTTGTACCAAGCGGTGATTAAAAACGAAGTTAATGAGGTCCGTAGGCTCTCCTTGAGTATTTAAGGCACGTTTACGCGACTTCAGATTGTTTGAGGTATTTGAGTTAGAACTGGAAGCTTCCAAGACTCAGCTGGATGAAGCCCTGAGCAACATGATGTGACCCCGTTGCTGCCCCAACTTGGAGCAGGAGGTTGGACCAAAGACCTTCTGAGGTCCCTTCTGGCCTGGATCATCCTGTGATCTTATGCTCTGAAAAATTATCTCTTCCTTTCTACTCAACTTTTTACAACTTTTTGGTCTTTTCCATCCTTTTCGTCTGGTTTCTACGTCAGGGCGGTCCTTATTGTGGAGGCAGGTGTTTCTAGGCAAGAGAATTCAGGCAACAGAAGCTCCGTTTACCTGTAAATATATCTACGGTGAGGATTCCTGGGTGTGAAATTAGTAGGAATAGTAAAAAGTAAAGATATGCATTGCTTTAGTTATACACCTGAAGTCCATATACTTATTCAGGACTTTGTGGATGTTGACTCTTGTGGGAAAATGCCAAATGTCTTAGAAAAGAAATCATAGAATCATAGACGGCTTGGGTTGGAAGGGACCTTCAAGATCATCCAGTTCCAACCCCTTGCCGTGGGCAGGGACACCTCCCACCAGACCACGTTGCTCAAAGCCCCGTCCCACCTGGCCTTGAACCCCTCCAGGGATGGGGCAGCCACAGCTTCCCTGGGCAACCTGTTCCAGTGCTTCACCACCCTCACAGCAAAGAATTTCTTCCCGAGATCTCATCTCAATCTCCCCTCCTTCAGTTTAAAACCGCTCCTCATCCTATCGTGATACAGTTGTGAATGTTTGTCTGTCTGGCCAGCTGTAGAAGTGATGCTGGTTTAGCTACAGCTGTCGGATGGCTGGAGCAAAAGCAAATTGCGTTTGGCCAACGGGATTGTCATTGCAGTGGTACAATGACAAAGCTGGTGGATGAGGGAAGGGCGGTTGAGGTTGTCTACTTGGCTTTATTAAGGCTTTTGACAGTCTCCCGTAGCATCTTTGAATGGAGTGTTTTTCTCTAGATGGGTAAACTACTACGTGGGTGAGAAACTGGCTTAAAGAGTGGTGATTTGTCCTCCCTCCACCACGCCATTATGTTTCTGTCTTCCTACTGTCAGAACATCTAAACATCTTGGAGCGTTTTCACTTTGATCAACCTCGAGTCAAAGGCGTGGGGGAAAGGGTGGTTGTACTCAAGAGATCTGAATATCAATGTTTTGGGTAACTGTAAAGGTTGGAGCTGACACTTTTAGGGGACTATCATTAAGTCCTGAGATTTCTTTCTTAAATGGGAATAGTTAATATAGAATTTGCTGTGGTGTGTAGCTTAGATTCCTTACCCCCGCCATGTGTCTATATGTCCTACCTTGCATTTGTCACCCTGGTAGGTAGTTGACTTTCCATCAGGAGATTGTTCTGTGACTCTTAATCGCTTTAGATTTGATGATCTGCAATAGATTTTTGTATTTTCAGATTTTAACCCAAGTGCTTTGTTGATTTTTAAGATACGTGTGGAAAATCGGAGGTGTTAGTACCCCGGGTAGCCATATGGTACTCTACAGATAATCTGCCTTCATTATGCAAACTGACCATTTATTCCTTTATTTAGGCCACGTTTCTTATTCTGTTAGAAGTTTGATTTTTTTAAATTTAATTTTCTTAAAAGACAAAGTCTCTTAGAAATCCAATTGTAGGGGGTTTCTCCACCGGGAGAAAGACCTGGGAGTCCTGGTGGACAATAGGATGCCCATGAGCCAGCAATGTGCCCTTGTGGCCAAGAAGGCCAAGGGCATCCTGGGGGGCATCAGGAAGAGGGTGACCAGCAGGTGGAGGGAGGTCATCCTCCCCCTCTGCTCTGCCCTGGGGAGGCCCCAGCTGGAGCACTGGGACCAGTTCTGGGCTCCCCAGTTCAAGAAGGACAGGGAACTGCTGGAGAGGGGACAGCAGAGGGCTACAAAGCTGCTGAGGGGCCTGGAGCATCTCTCTGATGAGGAAAGGCTGAGGGACTTGGGTCTTTTGAGTCTGGAAAAGAGAAGACTGAGGGGGGATCTGATCAAGGCCTATAAACACTTCAAGGGTGGGTGTCAGGAGGATGGGGCCAGTCTTTTTTCAGTGGTGCCCAGGGACAGGACAAGAGGAAATGGGCACAAACTTGAACATGGGAAGTTCCATCTCAACATGAGGAGGAACTTCTTTCCTGTGAGGGTGGCAGAGCCCTGGAAGAGGCTGCGCAGGGAGGTGGTGGAGTCTCCTTCTCTGGAGACATTCCAACCCCGCCTGGACACGTTCCTGTGGGACCTGCTCTGGGTGGCCCTGCTTTGGCAGGGGGTTGGACTAGATGATCTCCACAGGTCCCTTCCAACCGCATGTCATTCCGTGATTCTGGGTGCAATTCCGCATTCACTTCCAGTCCAACAGAATTATGAGCTGCTGTTGAAAGGAGCCCAAACCACACACTACTGCTTCTCCCTGCGTGTTTCTCCCTCTCCCTTTTTTTGCTTATATTTGCATTTGCGTGGCCACGTGATGAGCTGTCACGGAGATCTGAGCTGGCTGAAAATTGTCCTTCCCCTCAACTTGGCTAAAGAAATTAAATTTCCTGTGCGACTACACAAATATTAGGGTTTTATTCAAGAAGGGAACAGAAAGTGGTTAGAAATGTTCAAAGGGAAGGGGATGCTGGTTTAAAAAACCCCGTTGATGTGCTTTTTATCAACTTGGTTGCTCTTATTCCTGTTCGTTGACTCCTTCAAAGAGTTTTGAAAGGTCTGCGAGATAAACGTATGGATAAATATTATGGAAATGGGAAGGGTCAGTGCAACATTGCTAATAGGTATGACTTAGCTATATAAGAGCCTGATTTGAATCTTCTCCCAAAAAAAATCATGATTTATCCATGTATCTCCTGATTGTAGTCACTGCTTTGCCTACAGGGAAGGTACGGAGATGTGTCCTGCATCCAGAGGAGCTCTTTGTGGATGGGTGTTGCAATCACCAGCTTATGCTTCTCTATTTTGTTTGAGGATTTTAAAATAGAGTTACTTTAGCTCTGGCAGGTGAGCGCTCTGGTCTCGATGATTTGCGGCTCTTCTGAATTTCTTCCTAAATCTTCTCCTGACCCTTCATCTAAAGACTAGTTTTCCAAAGGCCAGCCTTCTGTTGAGCCTTATTCTGCTTGAAGATGACCAACTGCTCCTTCCGCTGGTCTTGCAGCAGATCTGCTGATGGTGTACCCAAAATGTGTTGGAAAATGCACCCAACGTACTTCATTTAGCTCATCTGCTAGAGCCTGACCTTCTCGGGGTGCTCCCTTAACGCCTCCATCGCTCTCTGGCCTATTTGAGGAGCTGTCTACTTGGGATTGTTTGAAAAAAAAGCTTTTACTGTTAATTTTTATACCTTTAGCGAGCTGTTCCTAAGTTATTTTTGGCGTGACTCGATACGGTTTAGCATTGAACTTGCCAAAAACTTATGTACCTTTTTCCTTCCTGATTTGGAAAAGGCTTAATCTTTTTACATTTAATGCTCTCCTTCCTCTGCAGTTGAGTCAGGGTGATATTTTATTTTTTTTAGTTCTGTTCGGGGCCTCTAATATCTGATATAAATCCTCTTCGAACCCTTAATGCGGTGACTTTACGTTCTCTTACTGCCACCTACAAGCAATTCGTAAGATGAGCCTGTTTTCTTCTTGAGAACTGGAAGAATCTTCTCACCGTTTCATAGTTAACGGCTTTTTATAGATAAGGGACTTCAATTAAGAACCCTTGTGGAGATACGTATGTGGGAGGTTGGTGGGATTTGGGGGTTTTCGGAAGAAAATCAGATCATGACCTCGAGCAAAAATTTTTCCCTCGTCCGCAAGGGAATGGAAAGTAGAAACATGAGAGGTTTCAGCAGAGTTTACTCTCAGCCGGAAGGAAAATCCGGATCGAATTAATTCCCCCAAGAATGGGAGATGTTTTTAGGCACCACAGCAGTTGACAGTTGTTTGATACCCCCTAGTTCTCTGTGTGTACCTGTATAATAGAAAAACTATAGAGTAGAAATAAAATATAGTGACTATATATAGAATCATAGAATCATAGAATCATAGAATGGCTAGAGTTGGAAAGGACCTTAAAGATCATCTAGTTCCAACCCCCCTGCCATGGGCAGGGACACCTCTCACTAGAGCAGGTTGCTTAAAGCCCCATCCAGCCTGGCCTTGAACACTTCCAGGGATGGGGCATCCACAACTTCCCTGGGCAACCTGTTCCAGTGCCTCACCACCCTCACTGTAAAGAATTTCTTCCTTATATCTAATCTAAATCTCTTCTCTTCCAATTTAAAACCATTGCCCCTTGTCCTGTCACCACTCTTCCTGACAAAGAGTCCCTCTTCAGCTCTTCTGTAGGCTCCCTTCAGGTATTGATAAGCTGTTATAAGGTCTCCCCGGAGCCTTCTCTTCTCCAGGCTGAACAACCCCAGCTCTCTCAGTCTGTCTTCATAGGAGAGGTGCTCCATCCCTCTGATCATCCTCGTGGCCCTCCGCTGGACCCGTTCCAACAGGTCCATGTCCTTTCTGTGTTGAGGACTCCAAAGCTGGACACAGTACTCCAGGAGGGGTCTCACGAGCGCAGAGTAGAGGGGCAGAATCACCTCGCGAGACCTGCTGGCCACACTTCTCCTGATGCAGCCCAGGACACGGTTGGCTCTCTGGGCTGCCAGTGCACATTGCTGGCTCATGTTGAGCTTCTCATCCATAAGCACTCCCAAGTCCTTCTCCTCGGGGCTGCTCTCCAGCCATTCTCCACCCAACTTGTATTTGTGCCTGGGGTTGCCACGTCCCAGGTGCAGGACCCTGCACTTGGCTTGGTTGAACTTCATGCAATTTGCACGAGCCCACCTCTCCAGCCTGTCTAGGTCCCTCTGGATGGCATCCCTTCCCTCCAGCGTGTCAACTGCGCCACCGAGCTTGGTGTCATCAGCAAACTTGCTGAGGGTGCACTCTATCCCACTGTCCATGTCACCGACAAAGATGTTAAACAGTACTGGTCCCAGTACCTACCCCTGCGGAACACCACTCGTTACTGGCCGCCACCTGGACATTGAGCCATTGATTGTAACCCTTTGGATGCGGCCATCCAGCCATTTATATATAATATATATAAACCTAAATACATTTTTATAATATAAACACAGATGACCTGGTATACTATAACAATATATATTTAATTTATATATAAAAATATATACCTTGTAGGTATCACAAACCCTAGAGAGATAAAAATTCAAATATTCATAAATTTGATATTAGGAGAATTTCTTACATAAACAAAGAGGATCTGGTATATTAATATATTAAAATAAATATAGACATATGAAATGTAGAGAATATAAAAATACTGATAGAAAAAAAAGACTTCTGGCTTGCAAAATTTCAAGTTTGGCTTCAGGTTTATCCGTGGAACTCGCTGCTGACTTCTGAATCGAACCTCAATAGTTTGTATTCATGGAACTGCTTCTCTCAGCAATTGGCACTCTCGGAATGCCTTTCTATATATTTATATATGATATCTATATGTTTATATAATTGTATGTATATATACGCGTGTATATAATCTATTCTTTCATATATATAATTTATTCTGACTCTGTCTTCAATGCGTCACAGATCTCTTAGGCAACTGGGATGTTAATTTGGGATTTCTCGCTGCAGCCATCGGTCCCATCCCTGAATTGCACCAGCCCAGCCTGGTTTTTATTTTTATTTTTTTATTTTTTTATTTTTTATTTCCCAAAGCAGTAGCTGGGTACTTTACTACTCGTTGATAATTGTTCTTTGGTCCAGATTCAGGAAAAGCTTATAAAGCGTAAGGATTGCTTCCAGAAATATCATTTCACTCCCTAAATCCATGGGAAATTGTAATTATGAGAGTGGTTTTGGTCAAACCGGTGTAAAATTGTTCTTGTGCTTAAGTACCTCGCTGAGCTGGGAGATGATAAATGGATATTATCCAGTGCCGTAACCACACCAAACCGCGCGCGTTCAGGCCAAGGACATCCAGAGGTAAATGCCCTTATTAAGTAGAAAATTCTCTTTTTTACAGGTAGGGGAAACAGAGGAAATAACACGCTTACAGCTTGCCTAAAATTATACAATGAGTTGACATTACAACTGGGAAGAAAATTCCAGTGTCCTGATCTTTATTCTCATGATTTAACTGCTGGGCCTCACTTCAAGGTTAATCAAACATGCTGTTTCCAGGTGATAACTTGCGTGAGATTCCCACTTCACTAACAATTTCAGATGATTTTAGACGATGTCTCTACAGCATATACGTGTATCTTTGTCTGGTCTTGCTAATCGTAATTTGTTCCCCAGCTGGGTCCAGTCCTCTTCAATATATTCGTCAATGATCTGGATGAAGGGATGGAAGGTACCCTCAGCAAGTTGGCTGACGATACAAAACTGGGAGGGGTGGTTGACACACGGGAAGGCTGTGATGCCATACAACAAGATCTGGACAGGCTAGAAAGGTGGACAGGGAGGAACCTGATGAACTTGAACAAAGGCAAGTGTAGGGTGCTGCACCTGGGGAGGAATAACCCCCTGCACCAGTACAGGGTGGGGGTGACCTGCTGGAGAGCAGTTCTGAGGAGAAAGACCTGGGAGTCCTGGTGGACAACAGGATGCCCATGAGCCAGCAATGTGCCCTTGTGGCCAAGAAGGCCAATGGCATCCTGGGGGGCATCAGGAAGAGGGTAACCAGCAGGTGGAGGGAGGTCATCCTCCCCCTCTGCTCTGCCCTGGGGAGGCCCCATCTGGAGCACTGGCTCCAGTTCTGGGCTCCCCAGTCAAAGAAGGACTGCTGGAGAGGGGACAGCAGAGGACTGCAAAGATGCTGAGGAGCCTGGAGCATCTCTCTGATGAGGAAAAGCTGAGGGACTTGGGTCTTTTGAGTTTGGAGAAGGAAAGGCTGAGGGGGGATCTGATCAATGCTTATAAACACTTCAAGGGTGGGTGTCAGGAGGATGGGGTCAGTCTTTTTTCAGTGGTGCCCAGGGACAGGACAAGAGGAAACGGGCACAAACTTGACCATAAGAAGTTCCACCTAACCATGAGGAGGAACTTCTTTCCTGTGAGGGTGGCAGAGCCCTGGAAGAGGCTGCGCAGGGAGGTGGTGGAGTCTCTTCTCTGGAGACATTCAAACCCCACCTGGACACGTTCCTGTGCAACCTGCTCTGGGTGGCCCTGCTTTGGCAGGGGTTTGGACTCGATGATCTCCAGAGGTCCCTTCCCAACCCCATATCATTCTGTGATTGTGTGATTCTGTAATTCTTTGTTTTGCTAAGTGGAGTTTTCAGAGCTTCAAATTATGTGTTAAAAGCAATGGTATCATTAACCAACCTGAAGAAGGGTGGATGAGGGAGAGGCTGTGCATGTTGTTTACGTGGATTTTAGTAAGGATTTTGATACAGTTTCCCACAGTGTTCTCCTGGAGAACCTGGCTGCCCATGGCTTGGATGGGAGTACTCTTTGCTGGGTAAAAAACTGGCTGGAGGCCGAGCCCAGACAGTGGTGGTGAATGGAGTTAAATCCAGTTGGCGGCCGGTCATGAGTGGTGTCCCCCAGGGCTCGGTAGTGGGGCTGGTTCTCTTTAACATCTTTATCAATGATCTGGATGAGGGAATCGAGTGCACCCTCAGTCAGTTTGCAGAGGACATCAGGTTGGGTGGGAGTGTCACCTGCTTGAGGATAGAAAGGCTTTGCAGAGGGATGTGGAGAGTCTGGATGGATGGGCCAAGGCCAATGGGATGAGGTTCAACAAGACCCAGTGCTGGGTCCTGCACTTGGGTCACACCAACCCCATGCAGTGATACAGGCCTGGGGCAGAGTGGTTGGAGCTGCCCATAAGAAAAGGAGCTGGGGTTGTTGGTCAACAGCGGCTGAACATGAGCCAGCGGCGTGCCCAGGTGGCCAAGAAGGCCACCAGCATCCTGGCCTGTGTCAGGAACAGCGTGGTGAGTAGGACTCAGGAGGTGACCATCCCCCTGTCCTGGGCATTGGTGAGGCCCCACCTCGAGTGCCGTGTCCAGTTTTGGGCCCCCTCACCACAAAAAAGACATTGAGGTGCTGGAGCGTGTCCAGAGAAGGTCAACGGAGCTGGTGAGGGGTCTGGAGCATAAGTCTTGTGAGGAGCGGCTGAGGGAGCTGGAGGTGTTCAGCCTGGAGAAAAGGAGGCTGAGGGGAAACCTTCTTGCTCTCTCCAACTCCCTGAAAGGAGGGTGTAGCCAGAGGGGGTCGGTCTCTTCTCCCAAGTCACAGGTGATGGGACAAGAGGAAATGGCCTCCAGTTGCATCAGGAGAGGTTTAGGATGGATATTAGGAAAAATCTGTTCACTGAAAGGGTTATCAAGCCTTGGAATGGGCTGCCCAGGGCAGTGGTGGAGTCACCATCCCTGGAGGTTTTTAAAAGCCGTGCAGACGTGGTGCTGAGGGACATGGGTTAATGGTGGCTTTGTCAGTGTTGGGTTGATGGTTGGACTCGATGATCTGAAGGATCCATTCCAACCTAGACAATTCTGTGGGATGCAAGAGAGCGGCCCAGCAGGAGAAGAGCAGGAAGGGGAGCTCGGCTGGGTGTCCAGGCAATGGGAAGGCCATCGACCCTGGGTGTCCAGGCGGCCCAGAGCCATGGGCCAGCCTCCATGGTTCCAGCCCTGGGCCAGGGGGTCCTGCCATCAGCTCTCGAGCTGTGATTTGTGAGATAGCGTGTGTACCGAAGAGCTTGGCCTAAATTTAGCTGAATTTTGTCAATATGGAGGGGATGTTGGTGCAGCGGAAATGTTTTTATGTTTTTATGAGAAATATTACCATCTTCAAATGATCTACACAAAACCAGGTAGCCTAAAAAGGATGACTCTGCTAAGTGGCAGCTGCTGATGCTGAACGCCAAAAAGACTCGTATGAACCGGGGGGCTTGCTTGGGCAGGTAGGACTTGCCAAATAATTTTGGCAGAAGATTGCTCCATGAAAATCTGAGGGACTTTTCGAAAGTATAGTGGTCCTGGAGGCAATAGTGCTGGGCGTCACCCTCGAGGGCAGTCCTTCTCCTCAAATTGGCTTTTTTTTTTTGGTCTTGTACAGCATGAGAAAGGCATTGTAGGTTATATTAAAAAGTTATATTAATTTCTTTTTCTCAAGCACGGGCACAGACCGACTGTAGGTGCCGGCAGAGAAGGCATCAAGTCATCCTCAGTATTTCCTAGTAGAGCTCCCAGAGAGCAAACGCTTCGCTCTTTATGGCTTTGGCGCTATTGCAAAATCCTTACGAACAGGAAAAGCCTAAAGGAATCCCTTGCCTTGCGGTAAAACATTTTTTTGGGTACTGAAGAGGAAACGTTTTGGAACGGACCGTGCAGGCTAGAGACAAAATCAAGCGCCTCTAAACGTAACTTCTTTTATTGGGATAAAATGCAAATCTTTACGTAATTTGTGCCGTAAGGTGGGTTAATAACAACTGGCAAAACAACTGGAACCAAAACTTTTCCTAACACATTCTAGGTGATTTTAGTCTTTAATAGTAAAGTTGAGGAGTGTTAGCACGTGTTTCTAAATAATTTCAATGTCAACTATCAATTTTTGTTGGGAAAAAAACCCCAAAACTTTATAAAAAAGTGTGTATATAGTAATGCTTAGTCAGCCTTTTTCTCCCACCGGAGTGTTGTGTTTTTGTAGTCAGGAAATATCATACGCCAAAACCTTCATTCCCTCCCCAAAAGACAAGCATCTTAATAGGTATTAGATCATGGAATCATAGAATGGTTAGAGTTGGAAGGGACCTTAAAGACCATCCAGTTCCAACCCCCCTGCCCTGGGCAGGGTCACCTCCCACTAGAGCAGGTTAATCAAAGCCCCGTCCAACCTGGCCTTAAACACTTCCAGGGATGGGGCATCTACAACTTCCCTGGGCAACCTGTTCCAGTGTCTCACCACCCTCACAGGAAAGAATTTCTTCCTAATATCTAATCTAAATCTCCCCTCTTCCAAGAGGACTTCAAATAGGGATATTGCAGCTCCGTTTTGTTGGTTTGGATCCAACCGTGGTGTCTGGTGGCAAAAACTTCACAGAATCACACGGGGTTGGAAGGGACCTCTGGAGATCATCTAGTCCAACCCCCTGCCAGAGCAGGGCCACCCAGGGCAGGTTGCACAGGAACGTGTCCAGGTGGGTTTGGAATGTCTCCAGAGAAGGAGACTCCACCACCTCTCTGGGCAGCCTCTTCCAGGGCTCTGCCACCCTCAAAGGAAAGAAGTTCCTCCTCATGTTTAGGTGGAACTTCTTACGTTCAAGTTTGTGCCCATTTCTTCTTGTCCTGTCCCTGGGCACCACTGAAAAAGCACTTGTTACTATCTGATGCCTCTGGAGCTAAATTTCAGTTGAGAGACGGAAGCCAAAGGGCAGGTGTTAACACGAAACAGCTCATCGGTGTTGGCAGTAATTTACGTCCTGCAGGAACTTAAGAGAGACACCACCACCACCCTCCTTCTCTCATCTGAAGAATCATCATTTTCTGCTAGTCAAGATCATGAAAAATTATGCCCTGGTAGGATTCTTCTAGGGATAGGACATCCTTCTTCAGGGCTACCCTTTTTCTCAATGCTTTATCGTTAAAAGTACCATTTTAATAAGGTTCATGTGGCTGGAACTGGTATTGATGCCTTTAGATAAGCCTACGTAGCACTTTCTGTAGCGAAATCCAATTGTCAGTTGCTCATAAATTACTCTTTTTTCCCAAACTTCAGTTGTTTGCGATGAAACTTTTCATGCTGAGTATCTTCCTTCGACTGATTTTTATTTTTTTTTTTTAATTTTTTTTTTTTTTTTTTGGCACTGCTTTAATTGAAACCAGTTCTTCTGTTTCTGAGAATGAGGTTAGGGAAAAATGTTATTTAACCACCCCTGAATTCTTACATCTGTTTTATTGAGGAGTTTTAGAGCCTTCATGCCTTGGAACGGGCTCTTGAGATTTGGGGAGGGGTGGGGAGGGGGGTGCTCAGGGGAGTGAAAACCGTGGACAAAGATGGTGCCGTTTGCAACCCCTCTTAAAGTTCACAAGATGTGGCAGAGTTTCAAGGTTCTGAAACTTGCTGTTTGCATACGGTGAGGAGAAACGCGTTGAAAAACTTGCAACGAAAAGTGTCTGAACGTTGGGTTTTCACGAAGTGTGTTCCCCAGAGGGGTTTGGGATGCGACACCCCTCGTGAAGGCCATTCCAGGACGAAGAGGGGGGACTTCCCCTGCCAGTTGCTTCATCTGGAGCATGTTGCTGGTGGAGCAGGTTTCAAGCGATTGAATTAACGCTCGGGGACTTTCTCGTCCTTGGTACAGGGACTTTCTTGTCCTTGGTACAGCAGGTAGTGTAGAGGAGGAAGTTATGTGTGGTCTTGTCGATACACCAGAGGGATGGGACATCATCCAGAGGGACCTGGACAGGCTTGAGAGGTGGGCCCAGGTAAACCTCATGAGGTTCAACAAGAGCAAGTGCAGGGTTCTGCACCTGGGCCGGAACAATCCCTGCTATCAATACAGACTGGGGGATGAGGTATTGGAAAGGAGTCCTGAGGAAAGGGACTTGGGGGTGTTGGTAGATGAGAAGCTCAACATGAGCCGGCAACATGCGCTGGCAGCCCAGAAAGCCAACTGCATCCTGGGCTGCATCAAGAGAAGTGTGGCCATCAGGGCGAGGGAGGTGATTCTACCCCTCTACTCTGCGCTCATGAGACCCCACCTGGAGTTCTGTGTCCAGCTCTGGAGTCCTCAACGCAGGAAGGACATGGACCTGTTGGAAGGCCATGAAGATGATCAGAGGGATGGAGCACCTCTGCTGTGAAGACAGGCTGAGGGAGCTGGGGTTGTTGAGCCTGGAGAAGAGAAGGCTCTGGGGAGACCTCATAGCAGCCTTCCAATATCTGAAGGGAACCTACAGGAGAGCCGGAGAGGGACTCTTGGTCAGGAAGTGTAGTGACAGGACAAGGGGTGATGGTTTTAAATTGGCAGAGGGGAGATTGAGATGAGATATTAGGAGGAAATTCTTTGCTGTGAGGGTGGTGAGACCCTGGCCCAGGTTGCCCAGAGAAGCTGTGGCTGCCCCATCCCTGGAGGGGTTCAAGGCCAGGTTGGATGGGGCTTGGAGCAACCTGGTCTGGTGGGAGGTGTCCCTGCCCATGGCAGGGGGTTGGAACTGGATGATCTTTAAGGTCCCTTCCAACCCAAACCATTCTGTGATTCTGTTACCCACTGTTTTAAGTGTTATGGCATATATTCTATTTTATAAATAAATGCTATGATTATAGAAAATACATATATACATATACAAAATCCAAAATGTATCTATCTACGTAAAAAAAAAACCATCAAAATAATATTTGACCTCTTTGCTATGGAGAGGAATTCTTGCTGGCAGCCCCCTGCTCTGTTAATCGGGCTTTAAAAGGTCTCTCTAGAAGGGAGGTTAATCAAGGTGTGCATAAATTAGTGATAACAAATCCTTGCAATTCTCTGAGTGCACAGTGAACCGAAAATAATTTGAGGACAAGGTTATCAGGATCAATCCAGAGAGTGTTCTGCAATACGCTAGGAGCTATTTAAAAACTTCTGGCTGCCACCTTCCAGTAAATAGCGATCAGGCTTCCAGAGATGTCTGGTGGCTCCAGTTGTTCTTCTGCTTCGTGCTTTATGTTCTACCCAGGTCATTACTTGAAGATCTAAAACCTCTTCTGCAGTGTATAAATGGGAGATTCTTCTGGAAGTATCTGTACGTGGTGGGTAGAACACTTTTGGCCACCTGACCGTTGCAAGACTTTTTGTTTTCTATTAAATTCAGAATATTGTCGTTCCACTATGCCATCTCCAAACTTAGGACATTGATCCCTTCTCCTGCCACACGGTTTCTCTGCCCACCGTTGTCATGGCTGCATCGCTGTTATTGCCCAGGGTAGCCTGAGTGATCACTGTGGGGTTTTTCCACAAGAAAAATCCCATGTTACGCTGCCTACGTTAAAATATTCGAGCTGTTTATAGCTAGATTGGTGTTATAAATTCATAGATTCATAGATTCATAGATTGGTCCAGGCCGGAAGGGACCTCCAAAGGTCATCTAGTCTGACCTCCCCGCAGTCAGCAGGGACACCTCCTACTAGACCAGGTTGCCCAGGGCCTCGCCGAGCTTCACCTTGAATATCTCAAGGGAAGGGGCCTCAACCACCTCCCTGGGCAATTCACCTTGATGGATTCCACTATGTATTCCTTAACCATTCTGAATTATTAGATAATATACTAAATGTACTTACCTTTGTGACAGGCTGAGAGAGTTGGGATTGTTCAGCCTGGAGAGGAGAAGGCTCCGGGGAGACCTTAGAGCCCCTTCCAGTCCCTAAAAGGGCTCCAGGAAAGCTGGGGAGGGACTCTTGATCAGGGAGGGGAGCCATAGGACCAGGGGGAAGGGTTTGACACTGAAAGAGGGGAGATTGAGATGAGATCTGGGGAAGAACTTCTTTGCTGTGAGGGTGGTGAGACCCTGGCCCAGGTTGCCCAGAGAAGCTGTGGCTGCCCCATCCCTGGAGGGGTTCAAGGCCAGGTTGGAGGGGGCTTTGATCAACGTGGTCTGGTGGGAGGTGTCCCTGCCCGTGGCAAGGGGTTGGAATTGGATGGTCTTTAATGTCCCTTCCAACCCAAACCATTCTATGATTCTTCATCTGTTTTGTTCTCTATACTTTTCTTTCAGGGCTTCTATTTTTCTTCCTATTTTCTATTATAAACTTTTAAACCAGATTCATGCTTTCCCCGTACACGTATTACAGTGCCTTGCGCAGAGGTAGGTGTAGCTCAAACTGATGAAGAAAACAACGCGAATGATTTTTATATTGTTTATATTGTAAATACAATATTACATACTATTACGGCAAAAGAAATAATGACAATTATTAATGGCACAGTTGTATGATTCTGTGATCCTTTTGTTGTCAAAGCCAGTGCTACAAATAAATGTTGCCGGGATAGTTTTTGAAGACGTTTCCATGTTTGTTTCTGTCTCCAATTTTGTCTGACTGCGTTGCCAAAAAAATATTACTGAAAATCCCACTGTCTGTGAGATTATACACGTTCACTGGGCTCCTTCCCACTCCGACCGCAACAACAATCAAGGACCAGGACACTGTCCCGGGCCAAAACCGGAGGAGTTTTCTATTAAGAAAAATAAAAACAGAAAAAAGATCCCAACTACCACCAAAAAAAAAAAAAAAAAAGAAAAAAGACAAAAACTGTCCCCAAAAAAACCCCCAGCACCCAGCAACTCCTTTTTAATGTCTTGCTGTGTGAGTTTGTTTTTTTGGCTTTTTTTATTGATAGCTGACCGAGTCAGACACTTCTTATAAAATCAAATCCAACCCTGGGTGGATTGCTGGTTTTTCCCACATTTCTCATATATTTTCCTCCCTCTCACCCTCCTCTTCTCTAGCTTGCACTTATTTTCCCAGGTTTCAAATAGTCATAATAGCCTGGTATTGTGTTATGATACCATATAACCTTTATTTTTTAGTATTTTTTTTTAGTATTGTGGTCACATTTGCGGCTTCAGTTACACTGGACAGTCTTCAAATGTGCAGCAGAAGTATTGTTCCATCTCAATAATTCTCTCTCTTATGTCCATAGAATCATAGAATGGTTAGAGTTGGAAGGAATCTTAAAGATCATCCAGTTCCAACCACCTGCCATGGGCAGGGACACCTCCCACCAGACCAGGTTGCTCAAAGCCTCGTCCAACCTGGCCTTGAACCCCTCCAGGGATGGGGCAGCCACAGCTTCTCTGGGCAACCTGGGCCAGGCTCTCACCACCCTCACAGCAAAGAAGTTCTTCCCCACATCTCATCTCAATCTCCCCTCTTTCAGTGTCAAACCCTTCCGCCTCGTCCTATGGCTCCCCTCCCTGATCCAGAGTCCCTCCCCATAGTCCAGAGGAGTTGAAATAGGTATTTCCAGGAGTGGAGCTAATAAAAACGTGAAGGTTTCCTTCCTTACTTAGATGTTCCCTTTCTATAGGTTTTTTGGATATATTCTTTGAAGTGAATTAACGGTTTATTAGAGGTTATTTCCAGCTTTATTTGGCAACTTTAGAGCCTTTTGATTCAGGAACACGGTATGTACTTTGCTTTTCTTAATTCTTCAAGGTGTCTGTCGGCAGATTTATCTGCTACTGAGATTTATGTTACCGATATCAAAAATATCTTCCGAGGTTTCCAGCTGACAAAGCATCTGGGTGCGAGTAAGAGAAGCGAACCCCATCTGGAAATCTGAAGCGTGTAACTTCAGTGAGACAGTTTAAAGGTGTCGACTTTATAAATGGTTCTGTAGTTTTTCAGATTAAATAGAGGGGTGGGGTTTTTTTCGGTGTGTTTATGGATTCCTGATGCGGCCGTGGTGGGAATGCGGCTCTGGAATTGAGCTTCAGAGTCCCAGGAAAAGGTGGGCTTCTCCTTATCTTGAAGTTCAAACCAAAAAGATTTAAGCAATCTAAGGGCTGCTGCCCTGAGAACAGTCTATATTCTCTTGAGATCTGGAGGTAAAAAAGAGGATAAATAGTTTAAAAGGAAAGAAACGCTGGTTTTGCAGTGAATTGAGGAATATGCTTATTACAGTAAATCTATGCAGTTTAATATTTGTAATCTTTTTTAACGCAGTGACGTTTGAGAGCTCGTGAGAAGTGTTGGTGCCGGGCTTAATCGCAGGAAGCAAAGTGGAAAAGACTTTGAGAGAAAGGAAAGAAAAATCCACGTATATAATTTTGGCTGGACAACAAAGGAGGCGTGACTGTGCCTTTTCTTTAAAAGGATGTAAACACTGAACCAGGGTAGAAATGTTTTATGGTATTATATAGAAGCACTTAGAGAAATAAGTAGATGAAGTAGATGTGTCCAGTTCTGGGCTCCCCAGTTCAAGAAGGACAGGGAACTGCTGGAGAGGGGACAGCAGAGGGCTACAAAGATGCTGAGGGGCCTGGAGCATCTCTCTGATGAGGAAAGGCTGAGGGACTTCTTGGGTCTTTTGAGTCTGGAGAAGAGAAGCCTGAGGGGGGATCTGATCAAGGCCTATAAATACTTCAAGGGTGGGTGTCAGGAGGATGGGGCCGGTCTTTTTTCAGTGGTGCCCAGGGACAGGACAAGAGGGAACGGGCACAAACTGGAACATGGGAAGTTCCATCTCAACAGAACGAGAGGGAATGGCTTCAAGCTCCAGCAGGGTAGGTTTAGACTGGACATTAGGAAAGAATTTTTCACAGAAAGAGTGGTCGGGCATTGGAACAGGCTGCCCAGGGAGGTGGTTGAGTCACCATCCCTGGATGTGTTTAAGAGCCGTTTAGATGTGGTGTTGGGGGATATGATATAGGGGAGAACTTTGTAGTGTAGGGTAGATGGTTGGACTTGATGATTCCAAGGGTCTCTTCCAACCTGGACGATTCTATGAATCCTCCTCCTATGAGGAGGAACTTCTTTCCTGTGAGGGTGGCAGAGCTCTGGAAGAGGCTGCCCAGAGAGGTGGTGGAGTCTCCTTCTCTGGATACATTCCAAACCCACCTGGACACGTTCCTGTGGGACCTGCTCTGGGTGGCCCTGCTTTGGCAGGGGGTTGGACTAGATGATCTCCAGAGGTCCCTTCCAACCCCATAGCATTCTGTGTTTCTTTGAGGTTGAACAAACTAATGCTTAGGCTGAATATTAGGGGAAAAAAAAAATCTTAACATCGAGGTTTGTTAGATTATGGAACGCTCTTCCCAAAGGATGTGGTTCAGGCTCCATTACCAGTCCCTTTAAAATGAGACTGGATAGAATAACGTGTACTGGAGGGAACACTGTTGCAGGGGCAGGGGATGAACACAGTTACCTAATCCATCTTCGCCTTTCGTTTGCTTCCATGATTCATTTCCTGAAAAAACTCCTTCCAGAATGTGTTAATGACATCACAGCCCCGGCTTCCTCGGACACGTCGGTGCTTCTCGGAGCTGCGGCTTTCAGAGAGTTTCTTTGGAGATCTGCTGGGCTGTTGGGTTTTTTTTCCGGTGGCTCCCGCAGCTCAGCTTTCCCAGCGTTGCGATGGGAACGGGCAAAAATCAGGTGCTTGGGCTGTATTTTAAAACTACAAATACACGCAAAGCGGGCAATTCCTGGAGAGATTGTGATCAAGGCGGCAGAAGTTGTGTTGCAGGGCTTGGCTTCACAGAAATGCCTACCCTCTGCTTTTCTTGGCGAGGAGGATGAAATACTCCTCTCCGTCAAAATAGTATTATTAAGTGTGGAAAAACCTCAAACAAATAAGTCCTACTCGGACATATATTTCACCGAGCCAGTCTTCGTGGTTCTGTTACGCTGTGATTTGATGAGAAGAAAATAACTTGTTTTTAAAACCTATCTTCTACCCTTTTCTTTTTTTTTTTTTTTTTTTAACGTTTAAAGAAGTCATCTAAAACGTGCCCTTAATCTTTCTGTAGCGCTGCGGTTACTTTTCTGCAGCGTTCAGGAATTAAATCCCGAAAATAAAGTATAATAATAATAATGATAAAGCAGCTGAAATATAATAAAGCACCTGAAATAAAGCCCGTGATGGTCCCCTATGTAAATTCTTGAGACGTGTGTGACTTTGACCTCGCGCAGGACGTTGCACCGAGGACTAAGCGGTAGCTCGGTAGGATTTGAAGCCTAAATGTGGATTTATTGATATAAATTCCTTTACCGTTCCTATATTCCAAAGGGTAAATGGAATCAAGACGGGTTGGGACGGAGCTGTTGTCTCAAAATGCTCACAAACTTTTAAATTAAGTATCTCCCACGTGTGAATTCTTGCGACAGCCTGAGGATGACTTAGAAACCAGTTAGCCCACCGGTATTTAAAACGCGGATTTATTTTGCTAGACCGTTCGTCGCCCAGAAACTATTTATTTATAGTTGTTTTTAAAAAAGCCTTTCCGTCTTTGTCGCAATCTGACACGGGTTGATTCTGTTAATCAGACAGTGGAGAAGATGAAAAATACCGCTGAAAAGGAAAAATTGTGACTTTTGGCGTTTGTGTTGCCGTGTCAGGTGTAATGGTGCAAAAATCTAGTGTTCATAAGAACTTGTGTCAGCTGCAAAAGTTACTGCAATATTTAGGGAGGTCATTTTTACGCTTCTGAGTTTTATAATCTCCCTACTTAAAAAATAAATCTACAGTGTAACCAGATCCGCTTTGTCAGTCGGAGGCTGTAGATTGTGGATACAACAGTGTGTTTATGCTCCTTAGGAGTTAAACGTTGCTTGAGGATGTAATACTTAACGTGCAAGTTCGTGGCAGTCCCAGGCACAAATACAGGTTGGGTGGAGAATGGCTGGAGAGCAGCCCTGAGGAGAAGGACTTGGGAGAGCTCGTGGATGAGAAGCTCAACACGAGCCGGCAACGTGCGCTGGCAGCCCAGAAAGCCAACTGCATCCTGGGCTGCATCAAGAGAAGTGTGGCCAGCAGGTCGCGGGAGGTGATTCTACCCCTCTACTCCGCTCTGGTGAGACCCCACCTGGAGTTCTGTGTCCAGCTTTGGAGTCCTCAACACAGGAAGGACATGGACTTCTTTGAACGGGTCCAGCGGAGGGCCACAAAAATGGTCAGAGGGCTGCAGCCCCTCTGCTGTGAGGACAGGCTGAGAGCGTTGGGATTGTTCAGCCTGGAGAGGAGAAGGCTCCAGGGAGACCTTAGAGCCCCTTCCAGTCCCTCAAGGGGCTCCAGGAAAGCTGGGGAGGGACTCTTGATCAGGGAGGGGAGCCATAGGACGAGGGGAAATGGCTTTAAATTGAAAGAGGGGAGACTGAGATGAGATATTGAGAAGAACTTCTTTGCTGTGAGGGTGGTGAGACCCTGGCCCAGGTTGCCCAGAGAAGCTGTGGCTGCCCCATCCCTGGAGGTGTTCAAGGCCAGATTGGATGGAGCTTTGATCAACGTGGTCTGGTGGGAGGTGTCCCTGCCCATGGCAGGGGGTTGAAACTGGATGATCTTTAAGGTCCGTTCCAATTCTAACCATTCTGCAATGGACCACTTAAAAATTATTCCGTATTTCCTATATTTCAGCTTTGCCAGTGACCTGCTGTAATGAATCTTCCAAAACCTTGCAATGGGACTCCCCTAAAACTAATGTAGCTGCTGTTTTTACGGTCTTTTAAGCAAATACACCCAGTGCTCCTCAAAATCGGCAGTTTTGATTTGTTTAAATAAAGACCTGAGATGTTAAGATTGTGGTTATAAAGTATAAAATGGCTTTGATTTGAGACTTGATGTGAACTCCATCTCGGTAGAGCAGTTGCCTCACTGATCCGGCCTCTCCCATTTGCGATTCCATGGAGCGCTTTTTCCTCTCCCGTTCATTATCACGTAACGTCCCCGTGGCAACTTGAGAAATTGCTTACATGGAAAAGTAATCGTAGGAAAGTATTTCTGTATTTTTAGCTTGCTTCTAACACAATGTAGCAGCTGGAAACAAGGCCAAGAGCCAGCACAACATGAACTGCCAGCTCTCCGTGGGCCACCAGAAAGCGTTCCTCAGACCACAATGTGAGAACCGTTGAATTGACTTAAATGTGACACACATAATAAGCATTAAATGAAGACAAAAAAAAAAAAAACCAAAAACACACCCAACCCTCAAATTCCCAAAGCTGCTGCTTGGATGCAATAAGAGTGAAATAGTAATCGTGATGGTTTTGAATAATACGTTCCTCACTGGGTTTTGGTGGAGGAAGTACATGATGGTATCAATTAGATGCAATGAAAATCACTTCTACTTTGGTTCTTTGTGATCGGTATTTACTGCTCTCTTAGATGTTGTTGCAGCATTTGAACGATCTCCTGGATGCTGAAAGTTTCATAAATAGGCAAGCGGGGTGTGGAGGTAGGACTTGAGCAGATCACTGAGACTGGTCAGTTCTTTGTGGTGAGGTTTTTTTGTGGTTGGGTTTTCTGTCTGATATTTAATGCTGTTTTTACTGACTTCTTTTGCATTGTCTACTTGTTGCGAGAATGGAAAGAACACAAGAGGAGCAGGATTGTCATTTTGGAAACGTTAAAATGACAGTGAGACCTCATGGCTCTCTCCAGCTCCCTGAAAGGAGGGTGTAGTGAGGGGGGGTCGGTCTCTTCTCCCAAGGAACAGGTGATAGGACAAGAGGAAATGGCCTCAAGTTACACCAGGGGTGGTTTAGGATGGATATTAGGAAATACTTCTTCACGGAGAGGGTTGTCAAGCATTGGACCAGGCTGCCCAGGGAAGTGGTGGAGTCACCATCCCTGGAGGTATTTAAAAGCTGGGCAGACGTGGTGCTGAGGGACATGGTTTAGTGGTGGACTTGGCAGTTTTGGGTTGATGGTTGCACTTGATGGTCTTAAAGGTCTTTTCTAACCCAAATGACTCTAAGAAGATCTTCTGAAGATCTTCATGTCTACCAAAAGTCTTACTTTTTCCCTTTCAGTCTCGAAAGTCACCTCAATCCGACGTGCTCTGCAAAATAGTTTCAAAAGCAATCAAGCTCGTTAGCAAGATGCTGATGATGTGTGATAGGACTCCATTTGTGTTTATGGGGGAACGAGGAAAGGATCTGCTCCATTACCAAGCTCCAGCGAGGAGAGAAATGAGCATACTCAAAAAGGTTATGCCAGTATTAATTGAAATGTCATGTTTAAGCTTAATGAATGATAGGCCCTTCAAAAGAAAATTTGATGAAGTTATTTATAATATTTTATTATTTTATATTTTATTATTTGAATTGTTAATATGATGGCATTTTGCAATTAAATAAAAACATCAAAAAATTCTCCTTTTCCCAGAAAGACACTTTCAAATAAGTAACACCGATTTCCTCTTGGCTAATTTAACGCTTTTTCTAGGGTGAGAGCTCAGAGGGTTTGTCTCCCAAGCCTTTACACCAAAAGGTTGAAAATAATCTGAAGATGTATTTTTTGTGGAAGACTTAACCACTAGTTTAATAAGCAACCCAAGAAAACTCACGAATCCATTCTAGCTCGCAGTTTATTGATAGACTACCTGGAAATAACGGTACGCAGTGCTAGAAGTTGTTGGCTGTAGATGTCAATGATCGGATATTAGGAAAAATTTTTGCACCGAAAGGGTTATTAAGCCTTGGAATGGGCTGCCCAGGGAAGTGGTTGAGGCACCACCCCTGGAGGTGTTTAAAAGATGGGTTGACACAGCGCTTAGTGACATGGTTTGGTGATGGGTTTTTATCAGTTAGGTTGATGGTTGGACTAGATGATCTTCAAGGTCCCTTCCAACCTGGACAATTCTATAATTCTATAATAAGTAAATCTTTAATGTACCCTGTGAGCCTCCTACCTGTCTCTTGGTTTTAAAATGTCTTTAAAATCGAGCTTTTAAAATTTTGCTCCATCGTGTGAAAGTATCAAAAAAACCCCTTTTCTCCGAGTAGGTCCAAACGTGAACCTTCTTTGTGTCTTGTTGTGTAAGAGAGAGCAGGGCGTCAGGCTGCGATTTCTGTGTTGACGTTAAATAACAGTCTGGTGGAAGAAAGTTCTTTTTTTGATGAATGCGTCATAACTTCGTTTTTGCCTTTAAATGTTGTTCTGCAGACTGTCAAACCAGATTAAAATCCAGGTAGGTTTTTTTTTTTTATTTCATGGCAGTATTTCTAGCCATCTTACAGAAAGCTTTGGATTTTTCTATTGCGGAAAACATACCTTGCTCTTGAGCAAGACCCGAATTCTTTCCTGTGCCTTATGTAGAGTTATATGAATAAGAGGAAAAAAAATAAGTTGTGATGGGTTGTTTTGTGGAAGAGAAGGAAAAAATGGACCTGCTTATTCTGTTTTCAAGATAAAAGCAATCTGTTCCTTCTAAAAGTATCTGTGTGTTTACCGGAAATAATCGGCAAAATTTTAATATTTCTCTAATTGACAAAAATTCTAGTGATGTAGTTCCATGAGGCAAGAAATCAAGTGCTATGAAAGAATTGCAATTAAAAATAGATTGCTCATATTTTGCAGAAACCAGTAAATTCTGTAGATGATCCAAATGCATAAACTGGTGTAGGGTTATGGATCTTCATCACTTTGATGGAACTTCATCACTTATGGGTCTTCATTGTTTCTGGGGATGGTTAGGGGTCTTCATCTCTTCTAGGGATGGTTAGGGGTCTTCATCACTTCTGGGGATGGTTAAGGGTCTTCATCGCTTCTGGGGATGGTTAGGGGTCTTCATCTCTTCTAGGGATGGTTAGGGGTCTTCATCGCTTCTGGGGATGGTTAAGGGTCTTCATCGCTTCTGGGGATGGTTAGGGGTCTTCATCTCTTCTAGGGATGGTTAGGGGTCTTCATCTCTTCTAGGGATGGTTAGGGGTCTTCATCGCCTCTGGGGATGGTTAAGGGTCTTCATCGCTTCTGGGGATGGTTAGGGGTCTTCATCGCCTCTGGGGATGGTTAAGGGTCTTCATCGCTTCTGGGGATGGTTAGGGGTCTTCATCGCCTCTGGGGATGGTTAAGGGTCTTCATCGCTTCTTGGGGATGCTTAGGGGTCTTCATCGCTTCTGGGGATGGTTAGGGGTCTTCATCGCTACTGGAACTTCATCACTTCTGGGGATGGTTATGGATCTTCATCCCTTATGTGGAACTTCATCACTTGTAGTTAGCGCCAGAAAGGTAGTATTTGGCAATGAAGAGCTTTCTCAGGGTTTATAGAGCTTCGGAAGCTTCAGGGTCACCATGCTATTGCAGGTAACCCGCTCCCTTCATCCTTTTCATAGTTGGGTGGTTTAGCTTTGGGAACTGCAGCTTGTCTTTGCCACTGCCCGGAGATATAGAAAGCTTTAAGAAAACTTTTGCGATTTGGATTTCCCTTGGGGATATATATTAAAGTGACAAGAGACTGGGAGTAAATGAAGTTTAAAGTGAAATTTAAACGTGAAAGAAATCTAATATGTTTTATTCCATGCTTTTAATGATGCCAGGCAGCACTAAAACACGGTTACAGCTTCCTGTGGCTGTGCTGTTGGCTTAAAAGGGGATTTTCTTCCTTTTATCCTGTTTTTTCTGCGATGTTCCGATGAAGCAGAAGCTGAAATGAGATTCTGGCCACTTTTTCTGTATCAGTGTGTATTCGGCGTACGTTTAGTTTGCTGTTAAGCATAACTTTAGATTTGAAAAGAAGATGGTGAGGAGAGATTCTAAGAGGTTGCAGCATTATTTGGGTTTTGTTGAATTTGCTAAAAAACTTAAATATAGCTTAATAATTTTGAAACAGACATAAATGTAAAACCAGGGGTAGCAAAGTGATATTTCAAATATTGCGAACATACAGAATATAACTAGAAACACCGACTTCTTACCTCTCTGTCCTCCTAAACTCTTTATCTATTCAGGGCTTTAATCTGTTGTTAATGTTCAGAAACAATATTTTCCTTAAAAATGTCTCTTGAGTACATTGGGAACACAAACCAATATTTAGCACGTAATTTGACGTTGCGTTTTGGAATTAAAAGGAATATTCTGAGCCCATTCACATGGGATTTCTGGAGGAACACACTCGCCAAGGAGAGACAGAACTTGAGGAGGTTATTTGGATCATACATCAACGTGCAGAATTCTCCTGGATGTAATCACCTCATTATTCCCAGTGGAATATTCAATTTACTGGCCAGTATTTTGGCCATATCCCTCTTTTCCTGACTCTTGAGGAAAGGTGTAGGAATGGCAGATGCCAACCACAGAAGGGTAGGGTGATGGAAAATGAAAGATACTGGTTGAGCTGAGAACTACACTAAACTTTAAGAGAGGAAATACGCTGAATTTGAATTGATTTAACAAATGATGATAAATATCTGATTGTTTCGTGTTTTTTTTTAAATTTAAAATAATTTCTTATGTTACCTATGTGGATAACTCAGGCGAGTTTAAAAATCTGATTTCCCGGTCAGCATTTTTATTCGGCTTCGTTCTGATTTAAGGACGGTGGATCCAAAACACGGTGATAAAGGATTAAATTCTTTTATGAAATTCTTTTAAACTCTTTTAAATTCTTTTAATTAGTTATGCTATGCTTGCATTTTGCATTCCAATGCTTACAGGGTTTTGTCCTGCGCACCTTGAATCTCTCAAACTAGAAGATTGAAATCTAAACTTTCTTAATTGTTCTGTCGTCTTTAAGAAAGTGTGTTATAATTAATTTTTAATTTAGGCATTAAGAATGGAAATAAGAATTTTGGGGTCTTTTTCAGTTGAGGTTATTTCTTAAGTTTGTGCTCTATAATTCAAGACACTGAATTCTATTTCAGTGAATAATCTGAGCATTTCATCAATGAATAGTTTGATGAAATAGTCTATGCCCTAAAATTTCAAGATACACTCAAAAAATTAAGTACTAAGCAGGCATTTGGGGACAAACGTAATCCAATATGATTGGGAGGGGCTGCTGCTTCTCTACTGGGAGTGTACTGGGAGCCCAGATGTGATTAAGGTAGACACCCAGTGACATTGAAGTTGTCACATACCACCATAGCCATGGAGGGGGGACAAGTTTTATCCTTTCCCCTGACTTTTTCTCCAATAATGCTGAATCTGCAGCATCTCAGCTTCAGTTTTGGTGCTTTTCTTCTTCTTTTCTCCCAATGTAATATAGACTCATGAGCACTGGCAAGGGAATAAGGATTTTGTGGAGTCACAGAATCCCAGAATGATATGGGGTTGGAAGGGACCTCTGGAGATCATCTACTCCAACCCCCTGCCAAAGCAGGTCCACCCAGAGCAGGTTGCACAGGAACCCATACAGGTGGGTTTGGAATGTCTCCAGAGAAGGAGACTCCACCACCTCTCTGGGCAGCCTCTTCCAGGGCTCTGCCACCCTCAAAGGAAAGAAGTTCCTCCTCATGTTGAGATGGAACTTCTTATGTTCCAGTTTGTGCCCATTTCCTCTTGTCCTATCATTCCTATCATGTCCTATCATTGTGTGATTCAATCCCTATCATTCTGTGGTTCTGTGAAGAGATGAGATGCCAGGTCTGGCCATTTGATTTCTCCAAATGAAAATTGCCGGAGTCACAACAGCAGTGGGCACGGAGAGGTGGGAACTGAAAGATTCCTGGAAATTCGAGAAAATTATGTCATAGGAATAGATGAAAAACATATCGTTCTGCGATTCTGTGATTGGAAGGGACCTCTGGAGATCCTCTAGTCGAACCCCAACTTTCCTCTCTGTCTCTCAAATGCTGTCTTGGCCTCTAAAGGAGCTTTGTTTATTAAAATGTGAACACTCATGATATTTTTTGCCTTTTCTCTCTAGCTGGCCTGTGGACAGTCTTCACGCTAGGTGGGGTGGGGAGTAAATCGTCGCCGCAGCTGGAGCAGTGTTCCCCTCTCGCTAATCAGAGTCTGCTGCTTCTCCTGGTCTTGGCCAATCTGACCGATGCTCCAGACACGCCGAATCCCTACAGGCAAGCTATTATGTCCTTCAAGAACACGCAAGGTTTGTATCTGTTTGTTCTTCTAAGCATAAACAGATGAAAATGAAGTGATGTAATCAAAGAATAGTTTGGGTTGGAAGGGACCTTAAAGACCATCTTGTTCCAACCCCCCTGCAATAAACATGGACATCTTCAACTAGATCAGGTTGCTCAAAGCCCCCTCCAACCTGGCCTTGAACCCCTCCAGGGATGGGGCAGCCACAGCTTCTCTGGGCAAGCTGTTCAGTGTCTCACCACTCTCACAGCAAAGAATTTCTTCCCAATATCTCGTTTAAATCTCCCCTCTTTCAGTTTAAAACCGTTCCCCCTCGTCCTATGGCTCCCCTTCCTGATCCAGAGTCCCTCCCCAGCTTTCCTGGAGCCCCTTTAGGGACTGGAAGGGGCTCTAAGGTCTCCCTGGAGCCTTCTCTTCTCCAGGCTGAACCCCCCCAACTCTCTCAGCCTGTCCTCACAGTAGAGGGACTCCAGCCCTCCCAGCATCTCCTTGGCCTCTTCTGGCCCTGCTCCAACAGGTCCATGTCCTTCTGGTCTTGGTGGCTCCAGAGCTGGAGGCAGCCCTGCAGGGGAATCTCCCCAGAGCGGAGCAGAGGGGCAGAATCAGGTGCAGTGTTAAGTTGCTGTGACTATTTCGATGTTCTCTTTCCAAAATTTGTTGTACCTCCAGCCAGCCCATGGAAGAGCAGTAATAGTATGTTTTCTTCTAGGAGTTTTGAGATGGAGTTCCTCAAGTGCTGGAACTTAATGGAAGGGGCAGGGGGAGAAGGATACTCTTTCCTTCAGACTTGAGAAATTTTAGAAAGCGTCATAATTTCATAAAATATAAATAAGACGGTTATAATATATAAGGTCAGTTATCCAAGAGTCTGCAGGAGTCTCCTAAAACTTTATGGCACATGGGGAAATTCTCTTTAGCTGGAATCATGTTCCTTAGAGCTGAGAGAAGCAATTGAATTGCCAACTGGATTGATTTGCTGTCTTCTTGTATTGCAAATATGAGGGGAAGCTGGTTAATGTAAACACTTTCCTGAGACTTGTATCTACAGAAAAATTGAGAGTTTCAGTGCTTGGCTGGTTCCAGTCCATAGATCAGGTAACTGCAGGTCACCAAGACTCAGAGGGTCTTGCTTAGGACGCAATGGTGTCCTACCACAGCTTGGACTATGCAGGTAGCTCAGCTTGCAGGCACTGGGCTTCTTCTTATAGATACTTTATCCATACACTTATATCTCTTCGACTTTTGACCATGGGGTTTGACCTTTCGTTGGCTTCATGCAGGTTGACACCACGCTCAGCGGCTGCATGGTAACCTCCAAGGCCACATCGATGCCCCCGAGTTACTCATTTTATTTAAAGGGCATTTTTATATTCCTTTAACCACTCAATTTTTAGCAGGTTGAGCTCTAGTTTCATTCCCCTTTACCTAAGAAATTTTTGGGAGTTATTCGGGTGTAGGATTGTTCTCAATAGAAGAAATCTTAGACCAAACGTGCCCCTGTGATTTATTGGATACTATTCATTGGCAGTTGAGCTACTAAATTCTTGATACGGGTTTTTGGTTTTTAAACGGACGACTTCTACAAGTGCTTTATTTTGGTTGACTTCGTTTCGTGCCGTCAGTAACGCGTTATGTATTTCATTGAAAACTGTTCCACGTGTATCATAAAATTGAGAGAGAACTTACTCTGTGTCCAAAGGAGCACGAAAAGCCGCATTTTCTCTAGATATGTACGTTTATAGAATGACTTATTGTTTCCCGTAAACTTATTTCCACTGGCAATATTAATTTAAATGAGCTTCAGTTTGATTCCTATGAACATTCTGAGGGGCTGGTAAAAGGAAAATGATATGAAAAAGAAAAGCTGGTTACGGTCGTAATGACCTATAGTGCGTGACTCTCATATGAAAACTGGCTTTTTTTGTTGTCGAAGCAATTTATTTATTTAAATTGGGACAGAACTAATCAAACTCAGGGTAGTTTTCTTTATTCAACGTGGTCTAGAATAGCTTAATTTTTCCATGGGTCAGTTTAACGTTCTGTAGGATAATACAGGATACGCTGCTGTTGCTGATAAGTTTCTTTAATACTGTTTAGATTTTTTTTTAGAGTTTTTAAAATATCTATTAATAGAACAAATAGTGACATGCTGTTCATATAAGCAGCACGGTTTCAACATCCGTGGAATTGAAGCTTGAAAGTCAACGGACACTCCTCAGCTAATGAGCCGTGGCATCAGGTTGCTGCTTAATAGGACGCGTTGAATTAATCTGATTTTGCTGTTTCCAACCAAATTTTCCCTGGAAAAGAGGAATACTGACCTGAAGCAGACTGGTTTCAAACCAGTCGGTCCATAAGTGATGATTCCATAATCACGATCAGTGATTGAAGGGGTTATGGGGTTCAGAAACAGCGAGTTTTGGTGTCTCCTCTGTCTGTTGGTCTGTGGGTTTGGGGAGAGGAAGAGTTTCCATTGCCCACGGGCTGTGTCTCACCACCGGGTGTGTGGTGGTGCCTCCTGACTCGATGGAAAGAAGCTTTTGCTCTGGTGCCTCCTGCTGAGTTCAGCTGAATGGCTGGAGCCCTCACCCCTCATCCAAGCCAAGAGAAGCAGCAGCTCCCTGGCACGATGTCTCCACCGGGGCCCCAGGAACCCCGTGGGAGCCAGAGCTCCTGTGGGGCTCCTGCAGGTCTTCCAAGCACTTATTCCTTCCAAAGAGGGTGGAGATGTTCAAAATAAGTGACAACTACCACATTCTTCCATGCTGAAAGCTCTTTATAGAGTCATAGAATGGTTTTGGTTGGAAGGGACCTTAAAGATCATTGAGTTCCAACCCCCTGCCATGGGCAGTGACACCTCCCACCAGACCAGGTTGCTCAAAGCCCCAGAGAAAGTTCTGGTTGCACATTTATCAGTAGAACAGTTCCAGAGAGGATGCTGGAGCTGCTCTCCTTGAAGCAGCTCCTGGAATTGCTCTGCCTTTCTAGCGGTGGAAGCCATTTGGAACAGCTTTATTGAAAAAGATGAGAGTCTTGTGCAGGTGGAGGTGTCCTTCTGAAGCTCACGTGGGAGGACAGCCTCAGCTTTTTGGCCCAACTGAAGCTTCATGAGACCCTGTGAAGGTTTCTGATAAGAGTCATGGATGAATTCTGTTTCCTCCTTGCTGTGGTGTCTGTATAAAATATTTCCCTCCAGAGATTTCTATAAAGTTAGCAAATAGCTGGATGGTAAATGTATTTGTTAAAGATTGCTTTTTGGAATTTCTTTATTTCAGATAACACTGCTTTTTCATCATCAAATCCACACGCTTTCCAGATTAATTTTAACAGTTTATACACGGCGTTGTGCGAGCAGCAGAAATCTGATCAAGCCACTCTTCTTTTATACATGCTTCTGCATCAAAATGGCAACGTACGGACGTATGTGTTGGCACGAACGGACATAGAAAATCTCGTAAGTATTGCTCTGCCTTGTACTTGTCACGAGGACTTGGTCCTGGAAGCTTGGCTGTCACCAGCTGCCGATGTTATAGAATCATAGAATGGTTTGGGTTGGAAAGGAGCTTAAAGATCATCTCATTCCACCCTCCTGCCCTGGGCAGGGACACCTCCCACCAGACCACGTTGATCAAAGCCCCATCCAACCTGGTCTTAAACCCCTCGAGGGATGGGGCAGCCACAGCTTCTCTGGGCAACCTGGGCCAGGGTCTCACTACCCTCACAACAAAGAAGTTCTTCCCCAGATCTCATCTCAATCTCCCCTCTTTCAGTGTCAAACCCTTCCCCCTCGTCCTATGGCTCCCCTCCCTGATCAAGAGTCCCTCCCCATCTCTCCTGGAGCCCCTTGAGGGACTGGAAGGGGCTCTAAGGTCTCCCCGGAGCCTTCTCTTCTCCAGGCTGAACCCCCCCAACTCTCTCAGCCTGTTCTCACAGCAGAGGGGCTCCAGCCCTCACATCATCTCCGTGGCCTCCTCTGGCCCCACTCTAACAGGTCCATGTCCTGTGTCCCCGGTTCTGCTCGGAGAGCCGTAGGTTCTGGCTCATTTATTACCGGTTCTGGCTCATTTATTTATTTTTAATACGTCATAGAATGGTTTAGGTTGGAAGGGACCTTAAAGATGGTCTAGTTCCAACCCCCCTGCCATGGTCAGGGACACTGATGTCATCTCAGGAGCGTGATGCTAAACATGTCACTGGACTACGAGATAAAATACGTTCTGATAAAGCCACCAAGCTGTCTTTGATTCCCTCTTTCTCAGTGCCACTGTCTGATCCAGGTCAAACCTCCCGACCTCTGGGCACACTGTAAAGAAACTGGTAGCAGATATCATTCTATTTATTAGTTTATTTTTCTTTTTCAGATGTTCAGGCCAAAAAGTTACTCCAGTTTACTGTGTGCCTACAGGGATAAATAGTTAAGAAAATGAGCTGTAGCTTGACTAAAAGGCCAAATGTCTTCCAGGGTTGACCTGAGGTCGAAACTCCTCAAGGAGCAGCTGACAGATTTTATAGAAATGCAACTTTTGGGACTTTTTAGCTGCTTTAAATAGGATTGTGGTTAATGGCCAATATAACAGACACCTGGTAGAGTTTTTGTAGGTTATGAATTAGCTTACGCTCCACTCTACGTTTGGTAACGTCACAAACCACTTTAACAGATCTCACTTATTAAAAAGCGTTCCTTTAATAAGATAATGGCCGTCTGGGGGACTCGGTAACGGAACAGAGGAGAACGTTTTCCATTCTAATATTTGAAACCTTGCCAGATAATTAGATCCCTTGCCTGTCTGATGGCAGATACGGAACGAGTTTGGGCTCGGTCCAAGTTCCAGCAGATGAATTGCTAAAATCAGGGTTGATAGACGCGTCTGTTGGCAAAAACTGGGGTGAGATGGTTGATATTGAATTGATTCCAGACTGAATTCCCGCATAGTCCGCTGCAGATTATTTCGGTGAGGGCTGAGTCGTTTTCCGTGAATTCTGTGAATAAATGGTCATATTTAATTTTCTGGGCTGTTAGTATGTGATATGACGTGTTTCACTGCTGCTAAGAGTATCAACTTACTTATCTTTAGGGAAAATAAAGGTGGTGTCCTGGTGGACAACAGGATGCCCATGAGCCAGCAATGTGCCCTTGTGGCCAAGAAGGCCAATGGCATCCTGGGGTACATCAGGAAGAGTGTGACCAGCAGGTGGAGGGAGGTCATCCTCCTCCTCTGCTCTGCCCTGGGGAGGCCCCATCTGGAGCACTGGGTCCAGTTCTGGGCTCCCCAGTCAAAGAAGGACTGCTGGAGAGGGGACAGCAGAGGGCTGCAAAGATGATGAGGGGCCTGGAGCATCTCTCTGATGAGGAAAGGCTGAGGGACCTGGGGCTGTTCAGCCTGGAGAAGAGAAGACTGTGAGGGGACCTCATCAATGCTGAGCAATTGGGCGGGTGGCAAAATTGCTGGCCACACTCTTCCTGATGCCCCCCAGGATGCCATTGGCCTTCTGGCCACAAGGGCACATTGCTGGCTCATGGTCATCCTGTTTTCCACCAGGACTCCCAGGTCTTTTTCCACAGAGCTGCTCTCCAGCAGATCACCCCCACCCTGTCCTGGTGCAGGGGGTTGTTCCTCCCCAGGTGCAGCACCCTACACTTGCCCTTGTTGAATTTCATCAGGTTCCATCAAGAATCATAGAATTGTCCAGGTTTGAAGGGATCTTTAAGATCATCGAGTCCCACCATCATCTGGTGTTGCACAACCATAATTCATAAAATACTTAGAGACTCTTGTGAAATGGAGCGTGTGTCGAGAAATGTTTGGGGTATTTTTGCTTTAAAATGAACAATAAAACTTTGAGGGATGTAGAAAGCCTGGTTGGTCACAAAAGAGCTTGAGAAGCATCGGGATGTGTACGTGCCTTCACAAGGGGAAAGCCTTGAATGGAAAAGACTCTCCCCTTGCAGAAGAACTAAAGCCTGGAGGTTGAATCCCACAACTTAAGAGATATGGGAGGAAAAGAGTTCAGGTAATTAATTCAGAGGCAAAACACTGCTCTCTATGGATATCTTTGAAAGAGGGTAGATGACTTTTTGGAGGAATACAACGTAAATCAGTGGCCTCTTCATCCAAAGGCAGTTGGGTGAAGGATTAGGGTCTGTGCTATATGAGAGATGAGCTCAGCTGAGCCCTCATCTTAAACTTTTAGGGCTTTTGGAGGTTGTTCCTGTTTCACTGCGCTCAGTGCATCACTTTTCTTGTGTTTCCCTCTATTTTAAATTAATTCTCGGTTGGAACTTGATGACCTTTAAGGTCTCTTCCAACTCTAACCATTCTATGATTCTACAATGCATCATTAGCAGATGTTCTGTGACATTTCCTAGGGTTTTTTGAAATGCCTCTTTTCTATTTTGTAACTTCAGTTAAATTTGTAAATTAATTTGGTGTGGTTTTTTAAGCTGTTATAATAGATAATGTCCCGGCTTGCTTCCCCATTTGTGTCATTTATATATAAATACCTTCACCTCCTTCTGTGCTTTAGAATTCTTTATCATTAGTCAGGCAATGCATCATAGAATCATAGAATGGTTAGAGTTGGAAGGGACCTTAAAGACCATCCAGTTCCAACCCCCTGCCCTGGGCAGGGACACCTCCCACCAGACCAGGTTGCTCAAAGCCCCCTCCAACCTGGCCTTGAACCCCTCCAGGGATGGGGCAGCCACAGCTTCTCTGGGCAACCTGGGCCAGGGTCTCACCACCCTCACAGCAAAGAAGTTCTTCCCCAGATCTCATCTCAATCTCCCCTCTTTCAGTGTCAAACCCTTCCCCCTCATCCTATGGCTCCCCTCCCTGATCAAGAGTCCCTCCCCAGCTTTCCTTTAGGCCCCCTTTATTTTTTGCTCTCTACTTGGTAGAATGAGTAGAATGTTTGTGTGTCTTCCATAAATTACACCACGTCACTTTGTATCACTTTATAAAATAATTAGGTTAAAATATCTGATTCACACCTGGAATTTGGCTGCCTTATTGACAGTGCTTGCAAGGATTCTCCAGGAAATGGTGGGACTGGTGAAATAGGGGTCAATTAGTAGATTTTTTTCGGGAAGCGTAGTGTCGTGGTCTCTGGATGGGAGAATGTTGAGCCTTTTTTCTGTTTGGAAGAGCAGTTAACACCCATATTGCAGGTAAAAATGCCAGCGAGGTACCTGCTTGTAAGAAATAAGCTATTTCTATTGAATATTTTTAACTTTGGCTGCTGAGTTGACATTTTCTTGCTGCTCACCGTGACTGGACTGAAATAACGTCTGCCCTGATGTATTTATATCAACTGATGGTGCAGCAGTATTTTCTTCCTGTTGCATAAATTAGACTTAAGCAGGTTACTCGTGTGGCTCTGCGGTCTTGTATTTTGTTATATACTAAAGCTATTTTAAAACTATCTGCTGGGGAAACTGTTTCTGACCTTGGACTGAATACAGCACCTGCGATTTTCCGTCTCTTGTTTTCCCTTGCCCTATGTTTTCGGGGTGTAAAAGAATTTTTTAATGCTGTATCTTGTCAATTCAATGCCGCTCCTGATGGAGGAGTGTTAGTAGCAGTCCAGTAATGATGATTTAATGACTATGAATAAAAGGGCCGGCAATCCAAAAAGAAGTGGTCGTTGTCTTCTCAGTACGTGGCTGGACAATGCCATTGCTTAAGAAGATAGATATAAAAGGTTTAATTTATATGCGTAACATAAAAGTGCGAGAAGTGCATTTTTGGTAACAAATCCAGATAAATTTTAATATAATTAAAATTTTAATTTAGTCTTATACCCTAACTCTAGTTAAGTGGTAGCTTGTCAAATAGAATCGTAGAATCATAGAATCATCCAGGTTGGAAGAGACCCTTGGGATCATCGAGTCCAACCATCTACCCTACACTACAAAGTTCTCCCCTATATCATATCCCCCAACACCACATCTAAACGGCTCTTAAACACATCCAGGGATGGTGACTCAACCACCTCCCTGGGCAGCCTGTTCCAATGCCCGACCACTCTTTCTCTGAAAAATTCTTTCCTAATGTTCAGTCTAAACCTACCCTGCTGGAGCTTGAAGCCATTCCCTCCCGTTGTCATTAATTACCTGTGAGAAGAGACCAGCACCAACCTCTCTACAGTGTCCTTTCAAGTAGTTGTAGAGAGTGATGAGGTCTCCCCTCAGCCTCCTCTTCCTCATACTAAACATAAACAGTCCCAGCTCCTTCAACCGCTCTTCATAGGATTTGTTTTCCAGGCCCTTCACCAGCTTCGTTGCCCTCCTCTGCACTCGCTCCAGCAGATAAACAGATATAATAGTTTATCTTCTGAGACAATAAGCCTTGTCGTGAAGTTGTGTGTATCTCAGCAATCACTACACAAAGGAAAAAAAGCATTTGGAGGAGTAAGGGTTATAGAACTGTGTAAATTGATTCAATTTTCATCGGGAAGTGGGAAGCAGAGGGAGTGAAGTTGGCATTTGCTTCCTTGAGTTTGGTCTGGTTTGTAGATGGAGAGAGGTCTGAAAGAGGAGTGGAAGGGAAAGCTTGGCCGGGGGAGGTAGAGGTGGGAAGAAGAGGGTGTGAAAGCTTTCGAGGGGTGTTTGGGGCAGGAGGACTGAACGCAGTGATCTGGAGAGACGAATTGTTCTTGAGCGAGAGTGATTTCAGCAGCTAATATGAAATTTCAGTAAGAGTACTTTCACGTATCGGCTCATATAGAAATGTCTGTAATGTCTCAAAATCAAGGTACCTTTTTTAATGCACTTTGCAGCAACACATGTATAGGACTTGGAGCACTTAAGGAAAACCAATGCACTTTTTCATAGAACCATAGAATGATTAGAGTTGGAAGGGACCTTAAAGATCATTGAGTTCCAACCCCCTGCCCTGGGCAGGGACACCTCCCACCAGACCAGGTTGATCAAAGCCCCCTCCAACCTGGCCTTGAACCCCTCCAGGGATGGGGCAGCCACAGCTTCTCTGGGCAACCTGGGCCAGGGTCTCACCACCCTCACAGCAAAGAAGTTCTTCCCCACATCTCATCTCAATCTCCCCTCTTTCAGTGTCAAACCCTTCCCCCTCGTCCTATGGCTCCCCTCCCTGATCAAGAGTCCCTCCCCGATCAAGAGTCCCTCCCCAGCTTTTCTGGAGCCCCTTGAGGGACTGGAAGGGGCTCTAAGGTCTCCCTGGAGCCTTCTCTTCTCCAGGCTGAACCCCCCCAACTCTCTCAGTCTGTTTGCCCTGATATTAATGTTCATAGACAGAAGAGAGATGGTTGGCCGATCCGAAGGAATGCACGGGGATTTGGGAGCTGTCTTTAAAGCTCAGTTGTCGTCCCCCTGGTTACCTTTTGGCTTTTGTTGTTCTCCCCACAAAGTCAAGTATTAAATGCAATTTTTTTGGTAGTTTTGGTGCTATATATGCAGCTTATCATAACGCTTGGGCTTGGGAAAGACTTTCAGCTTAAGGAATGGAAAGCTACGTACGATATAAATGTTAGGGATGGATAAATAACCCAGGGAGGTGGTTGAGTCACCATCTCTGAGTGTGTTTAAGCGTCGCTTAGATGTGGTGTTGGGGGATATGGTGTAGGGGAGAACTTTGTCGAGTAGCGTTGATGGTTGGACACGATGATCCCAATGGTCTTTTCCAACCTGAATGATTCTATGATTCTAAATAGGCTGAATGTGGTGACATTTGTCTCTCTTTTCTCCCATCCATGGAAAAGGGCTGATGATTTTTGCTATATGTTTTGCTATATGGCCACTAAAATGATCAGGGGGTTGGAGCACCTCTGCTATGAGGATAGACTGAGGGAGCTGGGGTTGTTCAGCCTGGAGAAGAAGAGGCTCCGGGGAGACCTCATAGCGGCCTTCCAGTACCTGAGGGGGGCCTACAGGAAGGCTGGGGAGGGTCTGTTTCCAAAGGCCTGCAGTGACAGGACGAGGGGCAATGGTTTTAAGTTGGGAGAAGGGGAGATTTAGATTGGATATTAGGAACAAGTTCTTTACCATGAGGGTGGTGGAACACTGGAACAGGTTGCCCAGGGAGGTGGTTGAGGCCCCTTCCCTTGAGATATTCAAGGTGAAGCTCGACGAGGCCCTGGGCAACCTGGTCTAGTTGGGGGTGTCCCTGCTGACTGTGGGGAGGTCAGACTAGATGACCTTTGGAGGTCCCTTGCGGCCTGGACCTATCTGTGAATCTGTGTTAAGTAGATTATCTCAGAAAACTCGGTCTCTACTCTCTATATTCACATCACACAAAGACATCAGCTCCAGTTTTAATCTAGGAGAGAGGTTGGTGGAGGATCCTTTGAAATGGTAAAGGAAGGATGTTTGCAACGTGTAACTATTTTTTCCCCTTCTGCTTTTGTTGTGGTATTGCCTCCTCCACCCTGGCCAAAGCATCTGTCCAAAGGTTTTGTGGCCTGCAGCGTTTAGATCAATCTCATTGGTTTTAATAGAAACTGTTGTGTGGTTTGGGGTTTTTTTTGTGGTTTTTTTTTTGTTTTTTTTTTTTTTTAATATGTTCCAACTGTTTTGGGGCTGGCTGATGGTGAGAGAACATTCTGGTAACTTCAGAGGCTTGTGAAGCACTCGGTGTCCTGGCCGCTCACCAGAATAGGTTTCACATGATTCATTCTGCTGCACTCGGGCCTGTTTTGAAAAACAGCGAGTCTTTAGGTGTCTAGAAGCTTCTTGGAACAAATTCTACATCTCATCCGCTATCTTGGAATTGAGAGGTTTCTCCGGTTCCCTTTTTTCCAGGGTATTTTTGCGATTTAGCTCTATTTCTGCAGCCGGGGGAAGCCACGTTGTCCTGAGCCAGTGGAAAGCTAATTTTCAGTTGGTAGAGAGACAACGTTTGCATCTGGATTAACTTTAGACTAGCGTTCAGGTATGCTCGCTGTTGCAATGAAATCTCATTTTCTTTATTATTCCAGCCTTTGGCTTAAGCTGTTCATCCTGGTGGAAACGTTGCAAGACCTTGGGCTGAACTCTCATCCTAATGTCAGTTCCCTTTGGCTGTGTATTATCTTGAATTGAAAAAACAGGATTTTTCTAGTCTTAATCCAACCCAAACCGGTTCTTTTGGGATTCTTTGGGATTACCTGCACACATCCCAAAGATCCAATCTTTGGGATTACCTGCACACACGAAAATGGGATTTGAGTTTCGGGTCTCAAAGTGCCTCTGTGCACCTCAGTTCCGATACGCTATGTTTGGGTCACACCAACCCCATGGACGCTCCAGGCTTGGGGCAGAGTGGCTGGAGCTGCCTGGCAGAAAAGGAGCTGGGGGTGTTGGTCGGCTGTCGGCTGAACATGAGCCAGCAGTGTGCCCAGGTGGCCAAGAAGGCCACCAGCATCCTGGACTGTGTCAGGAACAGTGTGTTGAGTAGGACTCGGGAGGTGATCGTCCCCCTGTACCGGGCACTGGTGAGGCCCCACCTTGAGTGCTGTGTCCAGTTTTTGGGCCCCTCACCACAAAAAAGACATTGAAGGACTGGAGCGTGTCCAGAGAAGGGCAATGGAGCTGGTGAGGGGTCTGGAGCACAAGTCTTGTGAGGAGCAGCTGAGGGAGCTGGGGGTGTTCAGCCTGGAGAAAAGGAGGCTGAGGGGAGACCTTCTCGCTCTCTCCAGCTCCCTGAAAGGAGGGTGTAGCCAGAGGCGGTCGGTGTCTTCTCCCAAGGAACAAGTGATAGGACAAGAGGAAACGGCCTCACGTTGCACCAGGGGAGGTTTAGGATGGATATTAGGAAAAATGTTTCCACGGAAAGGGTTATTAAGCCTTGGAATGGGCTGCCCAGGGAAGTGGTGGAGTCACCATCCCTGGAGGTATTCAGAAGATGGGTTGACATAGTGCTTAGAGACATGGTTTAGTGATGTGGTGGTTTTTTTGGTGGGGTTTGGTTTTTTTTGGTATGGTTTTCTTTTGGTTTTTTATCAGAGTTAGGTTGATGGTTGGACTAGATGTTCTTAAAAGTCCCTTCCAACCTAGACGATTCTGTGATTCTATGCCTGGCTGTATTTGATGAGGGAAATCCTTTTAGACCAGGGGTTGTGGGAGCACAAATGGTTAGAAACAATTGTTTTCCTGCTTGAACTGGTGCAAAATCTTGTTTAAGAGTTTTATTTTCCCATAGTCTAGAGGGGGAACTAAAGCTTTCAGAGCCTTATGGTAACTGGTATGGCTGGAAATGTCATTTATTAGGAATTGAAATTCCGTGTCTGACCACAAGAAAGAATTTGTTTAGACTTTCTTGTGGAGACAGAATAAAACAGATGGAAGGTGTTTGAACGCTGTACGTCACCGTTTAGGGGTGGTTATTTCAAGAGGGAGGAATTGCTGTGATATTGTTAAGGGCAGGGTGATACACAGGGAGGTTTAGTGTCTCCTCTGTTTATTGTCCGAGGTATTTGAAGGCTAAACTAATACGCAGGTTTGGTTTTTTTTTCCTTCCCTAAAGGTTCTGCCAATTCTGGAAATTCTGTATCACGTTGAAGAAAGGAATTCACACCACGTTTACATGGCTCTTATCATCTTGCTGATCCTGACGGAGGATGATGGCTTCAACCGATCCATTCACGAAGTGGTGAGTCGTTGTTTGGGGTAAATAATTCTTCAGCTCGAAAAATTGCTCGAATATTGATTTGTCTAAAGATACATCTGGTCATCCAAATTTTCTTTGTACCCTGAAGTTAGAAGAGTCATTTCGGAACTTTCCTGAGGGAAGTGAACAAACGCGCTCCCTCTTGCAGGGGAGATGCTGCATAGTCCTCTTTTTCTCCTCTTTTTTTTTCTTTTTTTTTGTGTTTCCTATTGCAAATTAATGTAGTAATCGCCAGACAGGCTGCCTCAGAGATGCTGAGTGTTTGCCATGGAAGTGGAGGGGCGATACAAGAGAGAGAAAAAACAGAAAACCTTTATTTTTTTCTCTTGAAAACCTTTGCTTAACCAGTTTGAGGCAGCTGAGAGGAGCTTTTAGTCGAAGTTTTATTTTCCAGACTGAATGTTACTTCCTTCCTTGGCATTTCTTTGGTTTGTTTTTTTCTTTTTGCTAGATTAATATCTATTTTATGTTGTCCGTATAATATGATCCAAATTTTGACTAGTCTTGATGGGCCTTGACCATCCCTGCTGGAGAATACCTTGGATAATTATCTTCTAGTTTCCTAACTTCTAAGGTTATGATAATGCAGAAGATATTTGCACTGCTTCTATTGAATTTTTTTTTACTGGGAGGTAGAAATTCTCCTTTGGGGTTATGGGAAATTAATGAAGTGCAAAAAAGCTGGAAGCAAGTGTCGTGGTATCTAAACAGAATTCTTCTCCAAGCTAAATTTCCAGCCTGTTTTCAAGGAAACTGGCATTTTTTTCCTTGGTGCCAAGCGGTAGAGACTTAAAGTATTTACTCTCTAAAATTTCCGGTTATTTCCTATAACCGTGTTTGCAGGAAGCAAGAAGAGATGAGGTTTATATGGAATTTCTTGGGGAATACCTTCTGGATTTCTTGGGGAGTACCTTCTGGGAAGCAACTTTTAGGAGGATAACCTATAGTAACCATAGGAATGACTGAAACAACATTTTCCTGAGACTTTCTTCTGCCTCACCTTCGTGTGTATTTTTGGATTCTATATCACTATGTCATTTAACTGCTCTCATAAATTGAGCTTGTTGAGGGTTAGATCACAGCAGAAAAGGCTTCACTCCTCCCTCAGTCTCTTCCCCCATCATTATTTGTTCATTTTAAAGGCTTGAAGCGTGTTCTTTCAATAAATTCCTTACTGGAAAAATATAAGTGGAAGAGTTCCCTAAAATTATTAATGAGGATTTAGCTGTGGAATTCAAATATAAATCAAGTTTTCTTGTCTAGTTTCTTCTTGCCTCGGCGGCTGACCCTGCCAAAACAGTTGTAGTGTTTTCTGTGCAATGTGGATATGAGTTTACTACTTCCATTTAGATAAAACCCAAACCAAACCCCGCTTGGTTCCTTTTAACCTACACTCAGATTTTTTTCTCAGTCCTGCCTTTGCTTCTTCCATCCCCTTCTTCATTTAATCTTTGATTTTAATTCAGACTTTCACCAACTGCTGCTTTCTTTTAATCGGTGGTTGTGTTTTCTCACTCCGTGGTGTCTGGAGAGAAGCAGCCTTTCACCTGGTCTGGTGGGAGGTGTCCCTGCCCATGGCAAGGGGATTGGAACTGGATGATCTTTAAGGTCCCTTCCAACCCAAACCATTCTGTGATTCGTTTATAGCGGTACGTGGCCAGAGTTTTGCTGGTTTTGCTTCTTAGCTGGATAATGGGAGGTGGCTGTAAAGTGCCCGAGCCTGCAGACCCTTCTGTGTGAAGTTCTCCTGTCAGCCCTGCCGCAGAAAAAACTGTGAAAATGGAAACTTTTACCATCAAAAGCCAATGGAATGCTATGAGACTGCAGAGGGTAGATGTGGAATAACAAAAAAAGTGTGGCCAGGAGGTCAAGGGAGATGATTCCACCCTTTTACTCCGCGCTGGTGAGACCCCACCTGGAGTACTGTGTCCAGCTCTGGAGCCCCCAACACCAGAAGGACATGGACCTGTTGGAGCAGGGCCAGAGGAGGCCACGAAGTTGCTCAGAGGGCTGTGAGGACAGGCTGAGAGAGTTGGGGGGGTTCAGCCTGGAGAAGAGAAGGCTCCAGGGAGACCTTAGAGCCCCTTCCAGTCCCTCAAGGGGCTCCAGGAAAGCTGGGGAGGGACTCTTGATCAGGGAGGGGAGCCACAGGACAAGGGGGAAGGGTTTTAAACTGAAAGAAGGGAGACTTAGATGAGATCTGGGGAAGAACTTTGCTGTGAGGGTGGTGAGACCCTGGCCCAGGTTGCCCAGAGAAGCTGTGGTTGCCCCATCCCTGGAGGGGTTCAAGGCCAGGTTGGAGGGGGCTTTGATCAACGTGGTCTGGTGGGAGGTGTCCCTGCCCAGGTCAGGGGGTGGGAACTGGATGATCTTTAAGGTCCCTTCCAACCCAAACCGTTCTGTGTTTCTAAGCTTAGTTCTTCCTCCTGTCCTCCTCTGCTCCTTACTCTTCTTTCCCTGACCCTTTTCTCCACCCTTTCATGGGCGGGGGCATTTTTCACGCTGAAGGAGAGAGTGAACTTGGTGGTGAAGCAGAACGCTTTTCCATCCTTGTGGTACTTTTCTTAGTGAATTTGAAAGTTTTTTCTTGCCCCCTGCTCTTAATCTTGGTGTCACGTAGATGGATTGGGTGTAGTGAAGGAGAAAGAGGTCTCCTCTTGTTGAGAACTTCAGAAGTCACCTAAATAAACCATGATGTAGGCATGGGAGGTGAGGACTTTTATACCGACTCGTAAGTATTCTTTCTCGAAAGGATTCCTTATCTCTAGAAAAATCACATTCTGGTGTACTTTTAAAAAAAAACCCCAAAGTTACCATCTTGATCTACTTGATCTATGGCATTCCTGAACTTTACCAGAGGGATGTGGATATCAAAATAGAAATATGAGCGTTGTGTCTTGTCTTGTGAACAGTTGGGGAATGGATATATGGGTAGTGGGTTCCTATAGATCCCATGATGGGGAATAATTATAATTAGTGCCCTGCTTTTTGGATATATGGGTAAGTGGGTTCCTATAGATCCCATGATGGGGAATAATTATAATTAGCGCCCCCCTTTGTGGCAAAAGGGTTCAAAAATCATACTGATAAATCACTTCCAGACACTCGTTCTTTTGGAATTGTTTAAATGGATGTTTCCAGGGATGAATGACCAAGTTACTATTCAAAAACTAAAGTCTAAAGTCAGAAATTAGTCTCAGATTTTCTTAAATATTAACTCCACGTCTCCTAAAGGCTGAGAGGGTTTTATAGGGGAGCAAAATAAATGGAGTCAACGAAAGCTCTAGAGGTATTTCTGTAAAATCCTGTAAAAACATCTAGTGTCAGTTACACAAGTGGAATGAAACTCTCACTCACTGCAAACATTTATCAAATTTTAGCAATTACAGCAGGATTCATTTTTTTACCCCCCATCGCTTGAGGAAAGTATGAAGAAAAAAAGGATTTGATGTATTTTCGGTCAAGCTGGTTTTCTCTCTTCTGCTGTGTATCCCGTATACTGTTCTTATAAGAAGCATAACTATATGGTCCATTTATGGGTTATTTTCCTTCGTGGTATTTAACCCACATTTATTTATTGATTTATTTTTTTTTAAGATTAATTTTAGTAAGCACAGTTTTATAAATCTTGTGATTATACCCACTGGTAAAAAAGCTGAGGAAACCACAGCAACTCTTTTTGGACTGCTGAAACATTATTTATTTTTTTTTTTTAATGTTTAAAATGAATGTGGGCTTAACTGCCTGGAAAATAATGATCAAAACCATAGGTCCTATTGCTTCAACTGGCTTAATGCAGTTAAAGCCCTGTAACCACACAGAGCTCAATTTCTTTTACTGCTACTAATAATAATAACGAGGGGGGTAAATGAGTGAATGCAACAATTCCCTAAAGGGGAAAAGTATTTCTGATTTTTCCTCTTTGATTTATGAAACTGTAAATGAAATCACAGAATCACAGAATGATATGAGGTTGGAAGGGACCTCTGGAGATCATCTAGTCCAACCCCCTGCCAAAGCAGGGCCACCCAGAGCAGGTCCCACAGGAACGTGTCCAGGCGGGGTTTGAATGTCTCCAGAGAAGGAGTCTCCACCACCTCTCTGGGCAGCCTCTTCCAGGGCTCTGACACCCTCAAAGGAAAGAAGTTCCTCCTCATGTTGAGATGGAACTTCTTGCGTTCAAGTTTGTGCCTGTTCCCTCTTGTCCTGTCCCTGGGCACCACTGAAAAAAGCCTGGCCCCATCCTCCTGACACCCACCCTTGAAGTATTTATAGGCCTTGATCAGATCCCCCCCAGCCTTCCCTTCTCCAGACTCAAAAGACACAAGAAGTCCCTCAGCCTTTCCTCATCAGAGAGATGCTCCAGGCCCCTCATCATCTTTGTAGCCCTCTGCTGTCCCCTCTCCAGCAGTTCCCTGTCCTTCTTGAACTGGGGAGCTCAGAACTGGTTCCAGTGCTCCAGCTGGGGCCTCCCCAGGGCAGAGCAGAGGGAGAGGATGACTTCCCTTCACCTGCTGGCCATGTTTTTTTTCATGCCCCCCAGGATGCCATTGGCCTTCTTGGCCACAAGGGCACATTGTTGGCCTTTGGGCAACCTGTTGCCCACCAGCACTCCCAGGTCCCTCTCTGCAGAGCTGCTCCCAGAGCCAGCTGGGCTGTTTGCACACTCCCCTGCCCAGGTAGCATGTAGCAGCTGAGATGCATAGGGACAAGCTGGAGCTTGTCCAATTGCTTCTTCCAGCTTCTGTTGGATGGGACTCCCAATGGGCTTCTGTCGGGCTCCCAGTGATGCTTCTGCTGCTGCTGGACAATGGTTGAAGCCACATAGAATCATGTAGGTTGGAAAAAACCTTTAGGATCATCAAGTCCAGCTGTAAAACTAACACTGCCAAATCCACCACTAAATCATGTCCCTCAGCACCACGTCTACACATCTGACAAAATGCTGGAGAAGGGGAAGTCAGACTTCTTTTCCATGAGAGTCTGGAATGGGCAAGGTGTGGGTAGGGGTAGTGGAAGCTTGGAAGAGAAGGATCTGAGAAGGAGTGGGGTCTGGTAGGGGAAGGAGCTGGGAATGAGCTACAGGGAGGGCAAAGGGAAAGGGTGAAGGTTTTTGCATAAGAAAAGGAGCCATAGATGGATGAAGAAGATGTGATGGAGACATTGAAGGTCCTACTTGAGGTTATCTAGCTTATTCCAGTCCCATTCCTCTTGTCCCATGGGGACACCCTTTATGAGAGAGCGCATGATGGGACCCGAGACTCCTGAGCTCCATCACAGTGGTAAACAAGGAACTTCCACTTTGATTGGTAAATTATAGGGATGTGTCCCACAAAATCATGCCGGAAGAAACGTGGGCCTCATTTTATTTGTGGGAGGAGGTTGCTTTGCTATTTCACTCATAAATGAGAGACTGTAAGAGAGAGCTTATTGGAGATTTAATCATTAAGTTGATCTTTTTTTGTTGGGTAAGTGTATTTTATCTCAGAGAGGAGGAAAAAACCAACCCTTGGGTATCATTTTAGAGAAAATTGAATAAAATTCTTGCTCTTCAATAAGCTTTTGGAACCCTCTCCCTTTTCTGTACTATCGCTTTGGATTTCCATTGTGCGCGATGTCAAAACAAATAGTATTTTATACTGCCCATTTTCATAGTTATATTTTGTTTTCAAAAGTAGGCTTAATTTTCATTACTCTTAGCATTCAGACGTCGGGAAATGAAACGTGCAACCACAACTTACCCCTCTTACATTTATATCTTACAGATTGTAACCATTACTTAATGATCGTATGCGGTTCTTCAAATAACAGTATGTTTTTCTTCTGGAAGGTTCAAATGCTTGGCTTGAGATACTTTTTGTTGTCAAAATGGTTCGTTTCTGTCTTTATATAAAATCTTCTCTTGAAAGCAGATGTTTTCATGTAGTCATAAATAAGCTGTTTTAAAGAAATCAGCCGATTAATTGCAACCAAAGCCACTTTCTACACTTATTTTAGCATTTTGCAGTTGTGAAGTAACTCATGAACTTGTATCTGATCATAGGTTTATGCTTAGCAGCCTCAGGATGATCAACTTCTCCTCTAGCAGAGTGTCTTCTTGCAGTGAAGTTCATGTGTAATCCCTTCATTACACAAATAGCAGCTTTTTAACTTCTCAGGCGCCTGTTTTGTGGAAATACACGTAGAAATGGCCTGTGTTGTCCATCCTGACTAGTTGTCCTTGTTTACTGAAGCTCCTTGATGACTTGCTTTCATTTATACAATTGTCATTTTGTCTTAAAATAATATTAGTGACTTGTTATCAACAGAAATTACAGAAACACAGAATCACAGAATGATATGGGGTTGGAAGGGACCTCTGGAGATCATCTAGTCCAACCCCTCTGCCAAAGCAGGTGACCCAAGAGCGTGACCAGCAGGTGGAGGGAGGTCATCCTACCCCTCTACTCTGCCCTGCAGAGGCCACAGCTGGAGTACTGTGTTGAGTTCTGGGCTCTCTGGTTCAAGAAGGACAGGGAACTGCTGGAGAGAGTTCAATGGAGGCTACAAAGATGATCAAAGGACTGGAGCATCTCTCTGCTGAGGAAAGGCTGAGAGACCTGGGGCTGTTCAGCCTGGAGAAGAGAAGACTGAGAGGGGGCCTCATCAATGCTGAGCAATATCTAAAGGGTGGGTGGCAAGAGGATGGGGCCAGACTCTTCTCAGTGATGCCCGGTGACAGGACAAGGGTCAATGGGAACAGACTGGAACATGGGAAGTTCCATCTCAACGTGAGGAGGAACTTCTTTCCTGTGAGGGTGGCAGAGCCCTAGAAGAGGCTGCCAAGAGAGGTGGTGGAGACTCCTTCTCTGGAGACATTCAAAACCTACCTGGACCCGTTCCTGTGGGACCTGCTCTGGGTGGCCCTGCTTTGGCAGGGAGTTGGACTAGATGATCTCCAGAGGTCCCTTCCAATCCCACATCATTCTGTGATTCTGTAATTTCCTGAGCCTACCAAACATGCCTTCAGCAGCTATATCTTTATTTAAATTTAGAATATGCAGTCTGTAATGATATTTGGGATGCACTTCTTGCTCAGGTCTTTGTATGCGTGGTTTTCAAAGCAGAGATGGGTAAGAATCCTTTCAGGAGGTTCCTCCTTTTTAGGGGGTTACTCCTTTTGAGGAGATTAATCAAAAAACCACCAAGATCTTTCAGCTTAGGCAAAAATGTGATCTTCCTTGAAATCCTTCATAAAAAGAAGCTTTCAGGTATACTAGGCAATAAAATGAGGGAGGAGAGAGCTTGATGAATCTTCATTAAGATGCTATTTCAGATGTCTGTCGTACTGTGAAAGAGCTTCGAGAGACAGAGTTAAGGTGAGAACGAGGGTGGGTGGTAATGAAAGAAAGAAATGTGCATGTGGAGTTTGCAGAGCCTGGAAGTTAAAAAAATGTTTTAAAAAAACCAAATAGTTGCATTTCAAAGATAGTACTTATAAAGTATTACCCTTATCTCGAATAAGCTCCGTAGGATTCTTTTTTTTCCACTTGGCTTTTGCTTTAGAATCTATCGAGTAAGAGTTTTGATAAAATGTACGTGTAATTATGTCTTGACTATTAAGTATTACTTACCGTTGCCCAGAGAAGCTGTGGCTGCCCCATCCCTGGAAGGGTTCAAGGCCAGGTTGGACGGGGCTTTGAGCAACCTGGTCTGGTGGGAGGTGTCCCTGCCCATGGCAGGGGGTTGGAACTGGATGATCTTTAAGGTCCCTTCCAACCCAAACCATTCTATGATCTTATGATAATATATCGAAGATGAAGTTATACAGAGTGATAGCTTGTGTGGAATAGTCCTTGTTAAGTGAATTTTTGATTTGATCTGGAATAAGCCTGAATTGATAGATAAATAGATAGATTGATTGATATAAACTTATATCTTGTCCTTTAAAATGGGGGGGGGGGGGGGGGGAGGGTGTTGTGCTTGTGTTTGCTGTATTGCTCCAGGTTGGTCAGCTGAATATTCTAAGAGGGAAGACTGGATTGATACTCCTTCTGCAATAAACTCAGAGACAGTGGTAAACTTCATCCACCCTGATAGTGGAGAGCACTGAAAGATAGAATTTTCTAGGTTGGAAGGGACCTCTAAGATCATCAAGTTCAACAATTAACCCAACATTGCCAAAACCACCACTAACCCATGTCCCTCAGCACCACATCTGCCCAGCTTTGAAATACCTCCAGGGATGGTGACTCCACCACTGCCCTGGGCAGCCTGTTCTGAGGCTTGACAACCCTCTCAGTGAAGACATTTTTCCTAATATCCATCCTAAACCTCCCCTGGTGCAACTTGAGGCCGTTTCCTCTTGTCCTATCAATATGAATAGGTGTAGATAGAGAATCAGAGTTGCTTAGGATAGAAGGGACCTTTCAGATCATCTAATCCAGCTGTCAACCTAATGCTGAGAAGATGACTTTAACCTGTTAAGGGAAGAGACCTCACCTCTGGCAAGAAAAAGGTTTCAGTGTGGAGTCAACATTTAACCTGTTGATCTGCCTGGCGTCCTTCAGCGTGTGCGCTCTTGCCCGTCAGTCAGAGCTCGTACGTGCTGCCTCTTGCCCAACTGGTAATGAGGGAAAGTGGGCAGGAATCGGCACCATTATTCAGATGTCTAGGGTGGAACTGGAGTAGAAAGTGTAAAGGGTAAGATCAAAAAGAATATAGGAGTGTGGTGGCACCGGGCATAGAAATTAGGGAATTGCCAAATTTAATCATCTTTCTACACTTGGTGTGTTTGGATGTGACTTGACAATAAAGTTGGTGAGATCTTCGAGGTGATAATATTGCAGAGATAGGTCTCTTTTTTTTTTTCCTTTTTTATTTTTTTTTTTTTATTATTCTTGCTTTAGAATACAATTGCTTTTGTCATGTTTGAGGCTGGAAGCTAATGCACCTATCTTAAGGAATGTGAGAATCCAGACAAATTTCTGTGTTCTTATTTAGACCTAGGTGCTGAAGAACTTTGTTCTTATTTTTTTATCTTTCAGATATTGAAAAATATCACTTGGTATGCTGAGCGTGTCCTAACAGAGATCTCACTTGGGAGTCTCCTGATACTAGTCGTGATAAGAACCATCCAGTACAACATGACACGGACAAGGGTAAGAGTCACGTGTAGCACTTACGCACGTAGCGTGGATTTCTGAAACGAAGAGCACGAATTTGGTTTCAAAAAGGGTGTGGGATGTTCTTCGTTCTGTTGCAACCAGTTGGCACCTGAATTTACGGGAGGGAAGGAAATGGGAAGATTAGCCCTATGAATAAAACGCAATGTCAAGTGGTTTTGAACTTCATAGAATGGTTTGGGTTGGAGGGGACATTAAAGACCATCCATCTCCAACCCCCTGCCATGGGCAGGGACACCTCCCACCAGACCAGGTTGGACCAGCCCCGTCCCACCTGGCCTTGAACCCCTCCAGGGATGGGGCAGCCACAGCTTCTCTGGGCAACCTGGGCCAGGGTCTCACCACCCTCACAGCAAAGAAGTTCTTCCCCAGATCTCATCTCAATCTCCCCTCCTTCAGTGTCAAACCCTTTCCCCTCGTCCTGTGGCTCCCTTCCCTGATCAAGAGTCCCTCCCCAACTTGTAACACAATTTCTGTGTTATCACCCAGTAGGATTCTCTAAAGGATTCAGGCACCGAATTCATCTTCAGATGAGAAGAAAAAAATTCCTTAGTTTCATGAGAAGAAATGATCCCTTATAGGTTGTTTGCCTCACTTAAATTACTCAGAATTGGGAATGAATTGATATTAGGAAGAACTTCTTTGCTGTGAGGGTGGTGAGACCCTGGCCCAGGTTGCCCAGAGAAGCTGTGGCTGCCCCATCCCTGGAGGTGGTCAAGGCCAGGTTGGATGGGGCTTTGAGCAACCTGGTCTAGTGTTTTTTATTGTTAAGTGTTTTTATGAAGTACGACCATGGGTTATAAAACCTTTTTGAGCTGTAGCAAAGCAAAACCCCTTCAACTTCATGGCCTCGTGTCAAATTGATTGGGTTTGTGCATTTTTCAAGCATAAGATTCTGTGCCTTATCTCAAACATGTTACCATGGTATGATATACTTTTGCATATTTGCAACAATTAAAGGCACGGACTTTTTTACGTTAAAAGTAAATACTTTACTTTTTTTACATTAAGTTTACATTAACCCCCCCCCAAAAAAATACTTAAATAGATTTTAAATTGGAAAACTTTAAGGATTTCTCTTTTATGATCAAAAGAATTGGAAGAAACGAGGCCATTCTTGGAATATATTTGTAGGATAACCCTGAAAGGATTATCAAGCCTTGGAACGGGCTGCCCGGGGAAGTAGTTGAGGCACCATCCCTGGAGGTATTTAAAAGATGGGTTGACATAGTGCTCGGTGACATGGTTTAGTGATGTTTTTTTATCAGAGTTAAGTTGATGGTTGGACTAGATGATCTTAAAGGTCCCTTCCAACCTAGACAATTCTATGATTTTATGATTTGGAATCGGTTATGTTATGTAAATTCGTATTTTAGAGTTGAACAGGGAAATATAAATCCCGATTGGATTGGATAAGCGGATGAGTTTGGTTCTGCAAAAGCCCTTGACTTTGATAGGGCCATTGTTTAAATGCTTATCTGGGTATTTAAATGCTTTCAGGGCAGCTACCAAGGGGACCAGAACTTTGAAGTATCGTATGGTTATAGTTGTGGGACATATAAAACGCTTTGAAAGAGTCAATAAGGAGTTATGAAGCAGAAAAATTTACGATGAGACTACAAAAAAGAGAGAGAGGAAGGGAGAAAGAATGGATTTCAGTATTTGTTATAGAATAGAATCATAGAATCGTCCAGGTTGGAAGAGACCCTTGGGATCATGGAGTCCAACCATCTACCCTACACTACAAAGTTCTCCCTTACACCATATCCCCCAACACCACATCTAAACGGCTCTTAAACACATCCAGGGATGGTGACTCAACCCCCTCCCTGGGCAGCCTGTTCCAATGCCCGACCACTCTTTCTGTGAAAAATTCTTTCCTAATGTTCAGTCTAAACCTACCCTGTTGGAGCTTGAAGCCATTTGTTGGAGCTTGAAGCCATTATATCTGTGATGTCATTCTAAATCAGCATTGCTAAAGATACGAAGACATCACCCCAAATGATGCTATGATTTACGTATGTGTGTGTACTTATACACTGAAATCCCTATGAAACGCTCTTTTATAAGCCTTAAATTTTAAGAAAACATATTTAAAGCATCACCAAGTGTATACACTTTGCATTTCTACTATATGCTTTTGACCAAGTCCTTTAAAGGAACATCTATTACTCAGTCTTTTGAACGATTCCTGCGGTAGGTGTCAGTCTGTATCAAAAGGACAGTTTGATGTGGGTTGTTGTTTCTTTTTTTTTTTTGCTTTCCTCTCCTTTCTGACAGGACAAATACCTTCATACAAATTGCCTGGCAGCCTTAGCAAACATGTCAGCGCAGTTCCGCTCCCTTCATCAGTACGCGGCTCAGAGGATCATCAGGTAAATATAAAGACTTCTCTCGAAACCCACCTTTGCTGAAACGCGGGATTAGAGGAACTTGACTTTTATTTGCCTTAATAGGTGCTGATGAACTAAATAGCTGAAATGGTAACGGGATAACTAAATAATCCCGGAATAAATCTTATTTGCTTTACACTTTTTAATAGTTCTGAGCGCACAAAAAATATTAGTTTCTCTGAGAAGCTTCTGACTTTTGATTCTCTTAACAGAACGGTTCAGTAGTTGCTTCAAAATGGAAAGTTTTCAGGGTTTTGTGTGAAGTACGGGGTTTTTTTAAGTCATGTATCACATTATTATTATAAAAAGGCACTGGGTGTTCTCACTAGTGGTTCTCAGGTTCTACGCAGACTGGATTTTCAACTTGCTTTTACTTCTTCCTGCATATTTGGCAAAAGATCCATCCGTTAAATCAGACCTAATGATCGTTTCGTGATTTTATGCCTGAAAATACGGGCAATAAAACCTACGCCCGTGCTTCTCAACTGATAAATTTCGTGTAGTAATAATTAGTTAATACCTGCTCTGATTCTAAAATAGGGCCATAACTTCAGAGAAGTGGATATTGAAGTTGGTCCTTCCTGTTTTATTTTTTTTATCTGCTGCAGCTACTTTGTAAAGGCAGGTAATGATGCCTCGGGCATCCTTCTCCTCTTGGCAGCCAGCCCCGCTCCACGCTCCGAGGGAAACTGGGAAGGTCCTTCTTAATGGGATCTGGAATAAACTGTTATTAGTGCTTGTCGAGTGCGGACAGCATGCCAAAAATAAGTCAATGATAATTGCGTGCCTCTACATTTTGTAAAGGAGTGGGTGAACAAGAGACACAGCTCGTTCGTTAAACCACTGCTCTTCTAGGATTTAACTCTCGCCGAGCCCCTTCTCTTTTGGAAGTGGTTGGTTGCAAAAGTATGGACAAGTCGTCCTCTTTTCGTACCCTTGTTAGTGATAACGAGGGGTCAGAATTGCAGCTCTTTTCCCATTCCGTATCACAGACCTTTTCTTCAATACCCGCTCTCTTCTTTTCTCAGACCGTAGGCGTGGAATCTGAGTTTTCCAAGTATTTGCACAAGTTGGCCTTGGAAATCGTAGATCCTGGCGTGGCGCGAGATGCGCTACCTTGATGCTCAAAAACTTGGCCTGGTTTTTAGCGCGATGCTTTTGTTTTCCACTTCGGAGCTTTTTCCTGAAGCCGGTTTCTGATTTTCCTGTTGCTGGTTTCTGATTTTGTTCCATTTTATTCTACTGCTGTTTCTGCAGACCAAAGGAACATGGGTTCCTCTGGTTATATTTGGGCCAGGAAGAGGTTGTCTTGTTAGTCCTCTTACAGTTGGCTGTTGCCACCACTCAATAATCTTGTAGTCATCTAGCTCCGTGAGTTGGCTTTTGTCAAAAAGCTCTGAGTTTATGGAAATCTCCTGGTCAAAATTTAAACTCTTGGTTCAAAGTAAGCTCAGCTGGTTTATTTTGATTTAATTGGGTTATGAAATGGCTAAACATGGGGTCTGCTGGCTCATCGGAAGAGCTGGCAACCGTTAGTGGAGAAGTGGCAACCTCAGTACCTTTGCACACACGTCTCGTCTCAACCTTGCGGCTCGGAAATGGTGAGGAACCTTTTGTGCTGGGAGACTTCTCCCTACACCAGGCTCTTCCAGCCTTCTCACGTGAGGTTTTCACCATCTGTAATGGCATCTTGGAGGCAGATTGACTCCCTGATGGTGAAGACCCATCTCAAGACCCGAGGAAGGACATGCAACGCCCAGAAATTCTCTTGCACTCCTTGGGTGCAACATTCATCAATCTGCTGGGTCGTTTGGGTGCCGCCTTCATCATCTCTTTAGACGGGCGTAGTTAAAATGTGACTTTAACGTTGCTGCTCGATTTTAGTTGTGAAATAATTGTGCTAATTTTCTTAACGTGCCAAATAGAGAGACCTTCGAGCAAACACATAGCACTGGTATATTCGAAACTCTCTACTTTCTTCCAAAGATGTCAAGCTCTTGGTAGCAACTATTGGTTGGTTTCTATTTGGCTTTTAGCAGATAGAACTTCACACGGGATCTGATCTTCTTATTATTACGAATAATAACCGGCTTCCAACCAACTGCATTATGGTAGGATCCTGAGAAGGATCCTGGTTATTTCAACCATCGGGTGCTGGCCGGGTTGGAGCTGTATTTTTATGGTTGGAAATAATCTAAGGATAGGTACAGAACGTGGACGTACTCATCAACTGAGGAAGGAAAACAAAAAGGGAACATGGTATATATTTATCCTATAGAATAGGATATTTTTACATAGTCCAAAGATATTCCACGCTATTATTTTTAAGCTTCTGCCTTGTTGTAGCCAGACACTCCATGTTATTATGTAGTGGAAATTCTAATGAAGGAGGTGGCTTTAAATTTGAAACAGAACCAGAAGAACAAGAGGAGGGTCAGGGAAAGAAGATCTTATTCTGCGGGTGGAAAACTGTACAACAGGCAAAAATGGCCACCAAAACTGGGATTGTCCCACTGAATTTGGGGACACTTAATTTGGGGTGTTAATTTGTCCGCTCTGACCGTGTTTGCTTATAAATCAAAAGACCCTACTATAAACATGTATTAAAACCTGTTGTAAAATGTCCTGTGGGACATGGGAGGGCTGGAAGGAAGAGTTGGTCTCCCCTAAGACTTCACTGCTTGCGTGGTGGCATTTTCTTCTCAGGAGCTTTACAACCTTGGGTTCCCTGGCAGGTTTAAGGACCAGAAAGGAAGTATTTTAACCTGATTTCCTCTCAAAATACACAGATTTCTTCTAAAGTTTCAGTTCTCAAGAAAAACAATAGGAATACACGTATTTTGTAAGAAAAGGATGTTTTGAGACATACATTGTCCTTCTTTTTCCTACCTTAGGAAGTCAGTTAGATGCTGTTATTAAATTTAGCCAGCACTGATGGACCCACCTTGCTCCATGATGCCGAAGCAGAATATTTATATTTAAATTCCTGTTCTGGTTCTACCATCGAAGTGCAAGCACCTCGGGAGAGAAGAAATCACAGTATCCATAATGAAAAAGCATTTCCCGTGAAGGAAAAGCTTAAAAAGAAGATGGTACTTTATATTACATAAAGTATTTTAGGGTATAGGTTTTTAAATTAAGTAGCTGTGAAACACTTAATTTCAAATCTACTTAGCAATACACCAGTCATAATTTAAGCCTCACCAGATGCACTAATGATTCCTTCCTTAATGTGAGAAGTAATTCCATTTCCATGCAGGCTTTTTCCTAATCCTATTCTGAGCAGAGACTGCCAATTGTTTTAAATTCGGGCGACTATTTCCTATGAAAGAATTAGCTGAGAATATTCAATACAGTTTCCTTAAGAGCTCAGTAAAATACAACTTCGTAACGTGGGGTAATTTGTATCGCGTTCCAGCGAGCATGAAAATTGACAGATTTGTATAAACCTATCAGGAGCAGCTGCTGGAAGTAAAAATAGATGTAATAGATGTTTTATAATAAGATCCAGGGCGGTATTCGCTTGATGTTGGATGTCCTCTATCGCAGACTGCCCTGACTTTGCCATCCTTCCCTTCTCTATCCCGTTGTTACCACTGGTTTGGTTTTAATTATACAGAGCTATTTCACCCTCGGCGTAGTGCCGAGGATGATACTGCTCTGCTCTTTATCTTTGGGGTGCGCTTCAGACATTTGTAGTATCTTTAAATTATTATAAAAAAATGCAAATAAAATGCGTGCGGATGTCATTTACTGTCACAAGTGACTGCCAGAGGTGGCTGTGTACTCTCTAAGCACCAAAACACAATGAATCATAGAATCATAGAATCATCCAGGTTGGAAGAGACCCTTGGGATCATCGAGTCCAACCATCTACCCTACACTACAAAGTTCTCCCCTATATCATATCCCCCAACACCACATCTAAACGGCTCTTAAACACATCCAGGGATGGTGACTCAACCCCCTCCCTGGGCAGCCTGTTCCAATGCCCGACCACTCTTTCTGTGAAAAATTCTTTCCTAATGTTCAGTCTAAACCTACCCTGCTGGAGCTTGAAGCCATTCCCTCTCGTTCTGTCATTAGTTACCTGTGAGAAGAGACCAGCACCAACCTCTCTACAGGGTCCTTTCAAGTAGTTGTAGAGAGTGATGAGGTCTCCCCTCAGCCTCCTCTTCCTCAGACTAAACAGTCCCAGCTCCTTCAACCGCTCTTCATAGGATTTGTTTTCCAGGCCCTTCACCAGCTTCGTTGCCCTCCTCTGCACTCGCTCCAGCACCTCCATATCTCTCTTGTATTGAGGTGCCCAAAACTGGACACAATACTCCAGGTGTGGCCTCACCAGTGCTGAGTACAGGGGCACAATCACCTCCCTACTTCTGCTGGTCACGCTATGTCTAATACAAGCCAGGATGCCGTTGGCTTTCTTGGCCACCTGGGCACACTGCCGGCTCATATTCAGCCGCTTGTCAATTAGAACCCCCAGGTCTCTTTCTTCCAGGCAGCTTTCCAGCCACACTTCCCCAAGCCTGTAGCAATGCACGGGGTTGTTGTGGCCCAAGTGCAGAACCTGGCACTTGCCCTTGTTGAAACTCATGCCGTTGATTTTGGCCCAATGATCCGATCTATCTAGGTCTCTCTGTAACGCAGAGCGTTACCTGCAGTGAGGGTAGGTTTTTCCTTTGCTTTGTTTCTGCTCTAGAAGTAAAATTACCAAAAAGTAAAGCCACGCACCGAAATGGCGTATTAGGGCAGGTATTCCATTTGTCACTTAAAACTGCAAATCAGCGTTTAATTCATTAACCTACTTAGAAACAGCTTTAATGATATTCAGCTTTTCTCCAGCCAGCCCACTCTAGTATGTGTGATGCCTGGAAATGAAGTACTGGGTCCAGTGCTGCCCCTCTCCCCCAGTTCAAGAAGGACAGGGAACTAGTGGAAAGAGTCCAGTGGAGGCTACAAAGATGATCAAGGGACTGAAGCATCTCTCTGCTGAGGAAAGGCTGAGAGACCTGGGGCTGTTCAGCCTGGAGAAGAGAAGACTGAGAGGGGACCTCATCAATATCTAAAGGGTGGGTGTCAGGAGGATGGGGCCAGACTCTTCTCAGTGGTGCCCGGTGACAGGACAAGGGGCAGTGGGCACAAACTGGAACATGGGAAGTTCCATCTAAACATGAGGAGGAACTTCTTTCCTTTGAGGGTGGCAGAGCCCTGGAAGAGGCTGCCCAGAGAGGTGGTGGAGACTCCTTCTCTGGAGACATTCAGACCCCACCTGGACACATTCCTGTGTCCTGCTCTAGGTGGACCTGCTTTGTCAGGGGGGTTTGGACTTGATGATCTCCAGAGGTCCCTTCCAACTCCTGCCAGTCTGTGATTCTGTGAAGAGGAGAGTGTTTCCCTGAACAGCTCTGCTCTGCCATCTCATCACTGTGTCATCCCAAGAAAATTAGTAACAAGAAGGTGACTGATTACTTAAGGCTAAAGCTTTTCCTGTAGCTTCCTGTATTGGAATGTTTGCTATTTTCTAAGCAGGCAGATACCACTAGAGGCTGCCATACACCTCGCTAATTAGACACGCACATTTGACATTAAATGACTTTATGGGGCTAGAAACGCTATCCAATTTCCCTTTTTTTCCTACATCATCATCACAGCTCTTCACGTGCAGGGCTGTGTGAGCCCCTAAATTCACTTCTCCCCCTTAGATGACTTAAAGATGGCACGTAATTATGTCAGTGTCATATTTTATTGATTTCTGTGGCTGCCGTAGAGAGTTCAGTGGGATTCAGGGAATGATATGAGGAAAGAGGTTTCCGTCATCCTCCTAATGTTCACAGGAGTCAAGTGGAATTAGGGAAAAAGTTGTGTTTAAAAGGGATACAGGTCAGAGACTTGTGCGTGCTGTGCGGTGCGGTGTGTTCTACTTGACTGTCATAGAATCATAAAATCATAGAATGGTTAGAGTTGGAAGGGACCTTAAAGATCATCTGGTTCCAACCCCCCTGCCATGGGCAGGGACACCTCCCACTAGAGCAGGTTGCTCAAAGCCCCATCCAGCCTGGCCTTAAATGTGCAATGAGTCTCATGGAAGACATACTCCCATTACAAGAGGTAAAATGTATTCCTTTGGCTTTCATCGTAGTCTACTGTACGTGTTAGGAGAGCAAAGCATGAGACCTACAGTCGGTCGTAGTGGTTCTCCTGCTGCCTGGAAGAAGCAGAGATGGATAGGAACCCAACTTCTTCTCCACTCTGGTGAGAGCCCACCTGGAATACGGTGTCAAGCTCTGGAGTCCTCAACACAAGAAGGACATGGACCTGTTGGAACAAGTTCAGAGGAGGTCACAAAGATGCTGTGAGGGCTGGAGCCCCTCTGCTGTGAGGACAGGCTGAGAGAGTTGGGGGGGTTCAGCCTGGAGAAGAGAAGGCTCCGGGGAGACCTTAGAGTCCCTTCCAGTCCCTCAAGGGGCTCCAGGAAAGCTGAGGAGGGACTCTTGATCAGGGAGGGGAGCCATAGGATGAGGGGGAGGGTTTTAACCTGAAAGAGGGGAGATTGAGATGAGATCTGGGGAAGAACTTCTTTGCTGTGAGGGTGGTGAGAGCCTGGCCCAGGTTGCCCAGAGAAGCTGTGGCTGCCCCATCCCTGGAGGGGTTCAAAGCCAGGTTGGAGGGGGCTTGGAGCAACGTGGTCTGGTGGGAGGTGTCCCTGCCCATGGCAAGGGGGTTGGAACTGGATGATCTTTAAGGTCCCTTCCAACCCAAACCATTCTGGTCAGCCAGCCTTGAGGCTGATGGTGGTGAGTGCTGAAGGATATTGTGAAGGAGTGTGATGCTGGGCACTGGAGAAGTTCAATACTGGGTCTTAACTTTTATTGAAAATAGATTTATAATTAGTGTGTTTAAATATTGATGTGTCAGTAATGAAGGATCCCTGTGGTTCCCCAAGTCTGCCTTCCTTTATCTGAGAAGAGACTGAAACCCTCCTTTCTCTTTGTACTCAACAGTGTCTTCACCATTTTCTAGAGTCAATTATGTTTCATAAGCTACTAAGAAGAACTGCCATCCATTTTTTTATGTGCTGCAGTATTTGGGAAGTTTCACCTCCCAGCCATAAAACCATTTGTTTTAAAGTTTTCTAGTTAGTATTTTCTACTACTGTTCCCTCTTAGGGGATGGGATTTTCTTTAGTGAAAATATTCATGGCAGTTCTTTAAGAATAAGAGTACATGATCTGATCAACACCTAAAAATACTTAAAGGGTGGGTGTTAGGAGGATGGGGCCAGTCTTTTTTCAGTGGTGCCCAGGGACAGGACAAGAGGAAATGGGCACAAACTTGAATGTAGGAAGTTCCTTCTCAACATGAGGAGGAACTTCTTTCCTTTGAGGGTGGCAGAGCTCTGGAAGAGGCTGCCCAGAGAGGTGGTGGAGTGTCCTTCTCTGGAGACATTCCAACCCCACCCGGACACGTTCCTTTGGGACCTGCTCTGGGTGGCCCTGCTTTGGCAGGGGGTTGGACTGGATGATCTCCAGAGGTCACTTCCAACCTCATATGATTTTGTGATTCTGTAATTCTTTGTTTTGCTAAGTGGAGTTTTCAGAGCTTGAAATTATGTGTTAAAAGCAATGGTATCATCAACCAACCTGAAGAAGAGTGGATGAGGGAGAGGCTGTGGATGTTGTTTACATGGATTTTAGTAAGGATTTTGATACAGTTTCCCACAGTGTTCTCCTGGAGAACCTGGCTGCCCATGGCTTGGATGGGAGTACTCTTTGCTGGGTAAAAAACTGGCTGGAGGCCGAGCCCAGACAGTGGTGGTGAATGGAGTTAAATCCAGTTGGCGGCCGGTCATGAGTGGTGTCCCCCAGGGCTCGGTAGTGGGGCTGGTTCTCTTTAACATCTTTATCAATGATCTGGATGAGGGAATCGAGTGCACCCTCAGTCAGTTTGCAGAGGACATCAGGTTGGGTGGGAGTGTCACCTGCTGGAGGGTAGAAAGGCTTTGCAGAGGGATGTGGAGAGTCTGGCTGGATGGGCTGAGGCCAACGGGATGAGGTTCAACAAGACCCAGTGCCGGGTCCTGCACTTGGGTCACACCAACCCCATGCAGTGATAGAGGCCTGGGGCAGAGTGGTTGGAGCTGCCCGTAAGAAAAAGGAGCTGGGGGTAGTAGTAGATGAGTAGATGATCTCCAGAGGTCCCTTCCAATCCCATATCATCCTGTGATTCTGTGATTATCCAAGAATGGGTTTTAATCAAGTGGTTGATTTTTTTCTTGCAAAGTTTTCCTTTTTCGGTCATCTTTATAGAATTTCACGTCTTTGTAATATCCCCCGTGTTATTTGATGGAGTGGATAATATTTTCCTGACTTTCTCCCTAGCTTTTTATAGGCTGTGAGGAGTCAGGTGAATTGTTATTGTTGTCAATTTTCATACTGTATTGCACTTAAAAGAAGAAAATTTATTACTTCCCTCTGCTTTCCCCTAGATTATGTCAGTTGTTGCTTTTATACGTTAGGGATAAGGGGGAAACTAATCAAATTTTTCACATTTTGCTGTGTTTGGCAGAACGATGATGACTCTAATACGTGTGTTAATTACTTCTGCTACCATGGCTTTTTTTCCCTGGCCTATAATTATTTCTTGAAAATATTTTTTTATTTCTTTTATATGTTTGGGATGAGGTTTAATAAGGCCAAGTGCCGGGTCCTGCATTTCGGCCACAACAACCCCAAGCAACGCTACAGGCTTGGGGAAGAGTGGCTGGAAAGCTGCCCGGCAGAAAAGGACCTGAGAGTGTTAGTGGACAGCCAGCTTAACATGAGCCAGCAGTGTGCCCAGGTGGCCAAGAAGGCCAACAGCATCCTGGCTTGTATCAGGAATAGCGTGGCCAGCAGGAGGAGGGCAGTGATGGTGCCTCTGTACTGGGCACTGGTGAGGCCCCACCTCGAGTGCTGTATTCAGTTCTGGGCCCCTCACTACAGGAAGGACATGGAGCTGCTGGAGCGTGTCCAGAGGAGAGCCACCAAGCTGGTGAGGGGTCTAGAGAACAAGTCCTATGAGGAGAGGCTGAGGGAACTGGGCATGTTTAGTTTGGAGAAGAGGAGGCTGAGGGGGGACCTCATTGCCCTCTACAACTACCTGAAAGGAAACTGTAGAGAGGCGGGGGTTGGCCTCTTCTCCCAAGGGAATAACGACAGGACCAGAGGAAATGGTATGAAGCTGCGGCAGGGGAGGTTTAGATTAGATATTAGGAAGAATTACTTTACTGAAAGAGTGGTCAAGCACTGGAACAGCCTGCCCAGGGAGGTGGTGGAGTCACCATCCCTGGAGGTATTTAAGAAACGTGTAGACGTGGCTCTTCAGGGCATGCTCTAGTTGCCCGGGATTGTTGGTTTGTGTTGGGGTGTTGTGTGTGAGGTTGTGGGTGTGGGGTTTAGTTGGTGGGTGCTTTTTTTTTTTTTTTTTTTTTTTTTTGGGGGGGGGGGGATTTGTTGTTTGTTTGGTTTTGTGTGTTGTGTTTTTGTTTGTGGGGTTTTTTTTGTTTTTTTTTTTTTTAATGTGGTTGGACTCGATGATCTCAAAGGTCCCTTCCAACCACTAAGATTCTGTGATTCTGTGATTCTGTATTAGTGAAATGTTTTCGAACCTCAACTTTCCTCAACAAGGATCTCTGTGTATAGAGCAGAAGACATTTTGAGTTTGCCAGGCGTTTGTTTGCTTATTACAAATAATCAAATATATGTATTCAGCAAAGAAGAAGAAGGTTTATGCAGCAGCGAGACGTGAGATCTGACCTGCTTATTAGGGGCCACGTTCACCTGAAAAATCACAACTTTTTCCTGCGTGAACGTGGTGAAATTAAAATTTACCAATTGCTTTGTAAAATTGTTGACCCGTGATGATAACGAGATGTAATCGCTGGCTGGAAACTCGTTAGGCTGCTCGGGTAGGAAGATAAACAAATTTCTCTCCCAACTGGCTTTACGTTCTGAATATTCTGCTTTTCCTACCTATTTTTTTCCTTGCTTCGATATCCAAGGTCCTTTCGGGAAAGCTCTTTGACATACAGCTTCCTCTTTCAGCGGAGAAGAGCGGTGGCACAGTTGGTACAGAAAACCCAGTGAAATGGGGAGTTCCCCAAATCAAAGGCACTTCTTAAGGTGAAAAAACTTGAAATAAAACAACCCCAAAAGCCAGGTTGCTGCGTGAATGCTTCAAAGCTGTTTGCTTTCTAATTTAATTCTCATTTCAAAACTTAAGTATGGGAACAGAAGAGTTCCTTCTCCTGCTGGAATTGTGATTTTTAAATGGTGAAATTTTAGCTTCGTTGCCTAATTAGGCGAGTAGAGTGTGCGATAGTTGTGTTAAACCCATCTTTTTGGCTTCTTTCTTGCAGCAGGGGAATGAGTGGTGTTAAATAAGAGCCATTTTTTGGACAGAAAATATCCTAAAATTGTTCCAAATTTAGGAGTTGGAACCCTTTGACCCTCTGAAACCTTCGGTTGGAAAAGTCTCATTTTGGAAATGGCAACGTTCAGATAAAAAAGCAGGATAATGCAAGTAAGATGTCAGTGATAGAGCTATAGGATAAGAGCCAACATATACCTTTATTACCGCAGAATATGAAAACGAATTCCTTCTTCCTTTATTACTTCTCCCTCGGTGCTGTCGTAACAAGGGATTCCTGTTGCTTAGGGCGGGTCGGCTCCGAGGATGCTTTGAAACACGCGGGTTTGCATCGCACCGCGCGCACCGGCCGGGCTTCAACGCCGCCGTAAGAACGATCAATAGGCACGTCTTTTATATTCTGGGTTCAAATCTTAATTGGACCGTTAAATTAAATCTCCGTTTACCGATCTTTTAATCGTAACAGAGGAGTGTTCGTAATGGCAAACCCCAGAGAAAAGCGGCAGCTGCTGCTGCTCTCACACCGGTGTTCGTCGAGAGATTTCCTGAGTCAATTTATATAATAATAAAAGATTAAGCTCTGAAAGAGGTTCTTAAAATTAATATCCTGTGGCCAGAGTTGTTAAATACTGAACCCTCTGAGCATCGGCTTGTCTTTTCTTTTTTTATAACCAAAGAAAGGAAAAAAGAAAAGAACTGAGGGTAATGACCAGTTTCACTGACCCGGTGATGTCTGCAGGTGTTGGGAGGAGCAAAGTCACAAATCCCTCTTTCTGATGGTGACATATAAATATCTTATATAATATCTTATATATATAAATATAAGAAAGGAAACATCACACCCATTTTTAAAAAGGGTAGAAAGGAGGACCCTGGGAACTACCGACCTGTCAGCCTCACCTCTGTGCCTGGGAAGATGATGGAGCAGATCCTTCTGGACGCCATGCTTGGGCACATGGAGGACAGGGGGATGATTCAGGACAGCCAACATGGCTTTACTAGGGGCAAGTCCTGCCTGACTAACCTAGTGGCCTTCTATGATGAAGTGACTAGGTCAGTAGACAAGGGGCGACCTATGGATGTAATCTATCTGGACTTCTGTAAGGCCTTTGACACAGTTCCTCACAACATCCTGCTTGCCAAATTGGAGGGATACGGATTTGATGGGTGGACGGTTCGGTGGATAAGGAATTGGCTGAATGGTCGCACCCAGAGCGTGGTACTCAATGGCTTTAAGTCCAGATGGAGAGCAGTGACAAGCGGTGTCCCTCAAGGGTCCGTGCTGGGACCAGTACTGTTTAACATTTTTATCAAAGACATAGACAGAGGGATTGAGAGCACCATCAGCAAGTTTGCAGATGACACCAAGCTGTGTGGTGTTGTCGATACACCAGAGGGACGGGATGTCATTCAGAGGGACCTGGACAGGCTGGAGAGGTGGGCCCAGTTGAACCTCATGAGGTTCAACAAAAGCAAGTGCAGGATTCTGCACCTGGGAAGAAACAATCCTCAGTATAAATACAGACTGGGGGATGAGGTGTTAGAAAGCAGCCCTGAGGAAAGGGACTTGGGGGTGCTGATGGACGAGAAGCTGGACATGAGCAGGCAATGGGCTCTCGCAGCCCAGAAGGCCAATCCCATCCTGGGCTGCATCAAAAGAAGTGTTGCCAGCAGATCCAGAGAGGGGATTCTGCCACTTTGCTCTGCTCTGGTGAGACCTCACCTGGAGCACTGTGTGCAGGTCTGGAGCCCTCAATATAGAAAGGACATGGACCTGATGGAGCGGGTCCAGAGGAGGGCCACCAAAATGATCAGGGGGCTGGAGCACCTCTCCTATGAGGACAGGCTGAGGGAGCTGGGGCTGTTCAGCTTGGAGAAGAGGAGGCTCCAGGGAGACCTCAGAGCAGCCTTCCAGTACCTGAGGGGGGCCTACAGGAAGGCTGGGGAGGGTCTGTTTCCAAAGGCCTGCAGCGACAGGACGAGGGGCAATGGTTTGAAGTTGGAGAAGGGGAGATTTAGATTGGATATTAGGAAAAAATTCTTTACCGTGAGGGTGGTGGAACACTGGAACAGGTTGCCCAGGGAGATGGTTGAGGCCCCTTCCCTTGAGATATTCAAGGTGAAGCTCGACGAGGCCCTGGGCAACCTGGTCTAGTTGGGAGTGTCCCTGCTGACTGCGGGGAGGTCGGACTAGATGACCTTTGGAGGTTCCTTCCGGCCTGGACCAATCTATGAATCTATGAATCTATCATCAGTCTGAGCGTTTCCAGAGTAATAGGTAAGTTTTTCCCCTCTTTTGCATCACTGGGAATTGTAGTTGTGCCGGAAGGGAATTACTTTAATGAAAGCGATTGCGAAAATATGACTATTTCCTGAGTTTTCTGAACAAGAGAAGGTTTTAACGTCAGGCTGATGTTGGATTTCGTTGGCCGTGCTCCTAGTGTGGATCACGAGCGTTCAGGATGTCCCGCAGCCCAACACTCCTGATTCCGTACTTCAGGGGGACCTGTTGACGCAAACAGTGGCTTTTGCTAATTCCCGTTCCTGAATATTTTCATGCAAACATCATGTCGCTGAGAGAAACAAGGAAAAAGCATCTTTCTGTGGCTTCGACTTTGGGTCAATTATCTGCAGCTCAACCAGCTTGTTTGATTTTTGGTGTTTGCTTTCAAGAACTAAAAAATGACCTGTTCATCTCAGCAAACTTTCGTTGCCATGTGGCTGGGGAATTTGTTACTTCGACATACTTGTGTTGATTTTTTTCCCCATATCCTTTGCTTTGGTGGCATTTACCATGTGCTGTAGGTCTTAGATTTTAGAAATAAATTCTCTTCAGTATGGAAGGCCACAGAAGTGACGAGTTGATGTTACCTCAAAAGGAAGAATTAAAAACCTCCAAGACATTTCAGTGCTTCGTAACTGTGAAATAGTTTTGTAGCATTTTAATTTAGAGGAGAAAACTTTTATTATCTAAGAGAAGGCTCCGGGGAGAACTTATAGCAGCTTTCCAGTAACTGAAGGGGGCCTACAGGAAAGCTGGAGGGGGGTTTTTCACAAGGACATGTAGTGATAGGATGAGGGATAATGGCTTCAAACTGAAAGAGGGGAGATTGAGATGAGAGCTTCTTTGCTGTGAGGGTGGTGAGACCCTGGCCCAGGTTGCTCCGAGAAGCTGTGGCTGCCCCATCCCTGGAGGGGTTCAAGGCCAGGTTGGATGGGGCTTTGATCAACGTGGTCTGGTAGGAGGAGGGCAGGGTGGTTGGAACTGGATGATCTTTAAGGCACCTTCCAACCCAAACCATTCTGTGATATAAAATGATATCCTATTTCTGAGACGCTGCTTTATAATGAGATTTTTTTAACCCCTATGTAGTGTAGTATGTTACAGAAGTGATAGTGACATTTTTATTAGATGTGAAATTTTAATAGAAGTCCAAGTGGAGTGAAAAGTAGTAATTTTTCAGGAAAAGGTTATTCTCGTGTTCAGGCCGTGTTTGAAAGAGGACGCTGTGGGAGTGGAAGATCAAACAGCTCCAAGCCACTGAGTCTTTGATTTTAACCTGTAGCCTCTCAGGAGTGGAGGTTGTGTGCACAGCGGGATACCTGGAGAGGTTTTTGAGTCAACTGGTCAACCTTGGGTAGCTTTGGCTTCCTCTTTCATGAGCTCTTCACAGAGTGAAGTCTATTTCCAGATGCTTTTTGTGCTCTTCATCCTCCACGCTGTCACCGTTACTACTTACACATACAGAGGTTCCCCAATCCGTGGAGTGGCTTTTGTTGGGAGCCAGAAGCAATTTATAAAGATCTCGATAGCGTTAGATAAAAGAAACATATGCTGGCCTTATTAGTAGCTTGTTGACCTAGATAAGCTGTGGGGAAGCTTATAAGCTGATCAGTCATTCCAAAATTGGGAGGTGTCATCGCAATTAGTAGGAAAGGCTGTGACAAAAGGGGGGAGACAACAAGGGAAAAGAGAGTATTAGCAGCAAATGTCCTCTTGCTGGTATGACTTAGCAATGTAAATATAATGAAGTTAATTTTTAAATGAGTGAAGCATCTTTTGTTACTGTGCATTGAGTGTAGTTGTCGTCAAACGTATTAAAATGCTGCTTGAGCTGGATCCACAGAAAGAGGAGTTCTCCATGGGGGCTCGCCTGGTTTTGCCTGTCTGTAACATATGGAGGTGAGGTTTTAGGCTGATATCAGCTGTTTCCAACATGGAAATATCATTGAACTTGGTTTAAGCCCGGTTGAACCTGCTGGGGATTCCGAGTAGGCACCTGATGGGGACAGTAATACCCTGGTCCCCCATCTGGCATGAGCAGTCGAATGCCCCGCGTGCCATTAGAAGTGGTCAGAGCCCGGGACACTCAAGCTCACGAATTATGGAGATTTCCCAGATGGACAGACTCACGGCTTTGTTTTGAGAGAGATTGGATCAGTGTGAACCACGGAGGGGTCTTGGACAAACTGTTGCTTCCCTCTGTCTCACGGTCTTCTCACACGAAGCAGAGTGGTGGCACTGTGTTATCTTCCGCTCTCCGTATCGTGGCACAGGACTCCTTAAAAATACCATTTTTTGATTGCTGACCTGGCTTAAAAAGGTTTTTAATATCTAAATATATGCCACTTTAAAAGCTCAGCTTTGGACAAGATGGTCCTCTCTTCCCTTGACCACTTTGTGTGTGTCTGTTGACTTGGACGACAACACTTTGGGGGGAAGATCATTAACGATGTCTCGTTAGTCTTCTGCCGTCCAGGAAATTGTGCGGTACAGAACGAGTGATTAAATGAACGTGATGCAAATTAGCACAGAATCAGGCCTTAGAACTGAAGTTTATTGAAGTCTTGTTACCTATCTCAGGGAATCTAGAGCATCACAAAGATACTTCCACGCAACGGAGAGCTGCACTTTGGGGGTTAGAAGGTCCCGTTGTCCCATCTTTAATTATCATGAATGGCCCGTTCAAATTTATTGTTCCACATGAACTCTTTGGAAACAGTACGGTTTGATTAGAGTCTTTGAATTGGGGAACTAAACTTTTAATTTTTTGGTGGAGCCTTCCAGCTTTTAAAACTGTCGATCTTACAAATCCGTTATGATGGAGAGGAGGAAATATTTTGGGAAACCTGTCGAGAAATAACTCTTTTTGTGATGACGTCGTTTTACAGATGAATTTGCAGAGTAGGCTGAGGTTCTGAGTTGTGCCATTTAAGTTTTCTGCATGTTTAACAGTGAAGAGAAGCCAAAATGAGAAAGTTAGCGGCATTATTCCAGTCTCGCCAGTTTGATTTCTTCTAGCTGGCCTGCAAAAAAAGGTAATTCCCAGTAAAATGCTTACTGGGTTGTATCCCACTGCATTATTAGGGATTTGGGCATCTAATAGACACTGCGCTGAAGAATCTTATGGGTTTTTGCATTTTAAAAAGTCTTTTTTATAGCAATAAATTGTCCTGCCTAAGATTTTCTGAGATTTTAAAAAAACAAGGGGATTCTAATAGTCTTTTAGAAACTATTATTTGCTCTTCTAGTGGAATCCTAGAAGCTGGGGTGATTGGGTGATTGTGGTGAAATCCAGTTGGCGGCCGGTCACCAGTGGTGTCCCTCAGGGCTCAGTTTTGGGGCCGGTCTTGTTTAATATCTTTATTGATGATCTGGATGAGGGGATTGAGTGCACCCTCAGTAAGTTTGTAGAGGACACCAAAGTAGGTGGGAGTGTTGATCTACTTGAGGGTCAGAAGGCTCTACAGAGGGATCTGGACAGGTTGGATCAATGGGCCAAGGCCAATGGGATGAGGTTCAATCAGGCCAAGTGCTGAGTCCTGCGTTTTGGTCACAACAACCCCAGGCAACGCTACAGGCTCGAGGAAGAGTGGCTGGAAAGCTGCCTGGCAGAAAAGGACCTGGGGGTGTTGGTGGAGAGGCGGCTTAACATGAGTCAGCGGTGTGCCCAGGTGGCCAAGAAGGCCAACGGCATCCTGGCCTGTCTCAGGAACAGCGTGGCCAGCAGGAGTAGGGCAGTGATGGTGCCTCTGTACTGGGCACTGGTGAGACCTCACCTCGAGTGCTGTGTTCAGTTCTGGGCCCCTCACTCCAGGAAGGACATTGAGCTGCTGGAGCATGTCCAGAGGAGAGCCACCAAGCTGGTGAGGGGTCTAGAGAACAAGTCATAGGAGGAGAGGCTGAGGGAACTGGGCATGTTTAGTTTGGAGAAGAGGAGGCTGAGGGGGGACCTCATTGCCCTCTACAACTCCCTGAGAGGAGGTTGTAGAGAGGTGGGTGTTGGCCTGTTCTCCCGAGGGAATAATGACAGGAGCAGAGGAAATGGTCTGAAGTTGGGGCAGGGGAGGTTTAGATTAGATATCAGGAAGAATGACTTTCCTGAGAGAGTGGTCAGGCACTGGACCAGCCTGCCCAGGGAGGTGGTGGAGTCTCCATCCCTGGAGGTATTTAAGGAACGTGTAGACGTGGCACTTCAGGGCATGCTCTAGTGCCCGAGATTGTTGGGTTGGTTTTTTTTGTGTGTGTGTATGGTTGGACTCGATGATCTCAAAGGTCCCTTCCAACCATGAAGTTTCTGTGATTCTGTGAAGCTGCAGTCTTGTCTTCTCCGTTTGTTTTGAAGGGAACGCATTTATAGGACAGAAATAAAGAGGTGACTCAAGATACATCACTTGCTTGAACCTGTCTTTTTTATCTTCGGTTGCAGGGTATTTGGCTCATTAACCGCTTTATTCAGATACAGTGTGTACTCTTTTGAGCATCCCATTTCCTTTTTAGAAGTTTGCGCTTTGGAAAAAAAACCCGTGGACTGTGTTCTAAAGAAATGAATGAGTAATGAACGTACAAGGATTTCTCTTGACAGGTTAAAATTGTGTTATGGCTGTAAGGAAGCATTACTACGAAATTAAAATATAGCATTGATTATAAATTATTTTCTTTTCTTGTCAGGGTGTTGCTTATTTCACATTTTAACTGCGGCCATTACATATATTTATTTAACAGTGCCAGGCTGAGAGAGTTGGGGTTCTTCAGCCTGGAGAAGAGAAGGCTCTGGGAGACCTTAGAGCCCCTTCCAGTCCCTCAAGGGGCTCCAGGAAAGCTGGGGAGGGACTCTTGATCAGGGAGGGGAGTCACAGGACGAGGGGGAATGGTTTTAAACTGAAAGAGGGGAGATTGAGATGAGATGTGGGGAAGAACTTCTTTGCTGTGAGGGTGGTGAGACCCTGGCCCAGGTTGCCCCGAGAAGCTGTGGCTGCCCCATCCCTGGAGGGGTTCAAGGCCAGGTTGGAGGGGGCTTTGATCAACGTGGTCTGGTGGGAGGTGTCCCTGCCCATGGCAGGGGTTTGGAACTGGATGATCTTTAAGGTCCCTTCCAGCCGAAACCATTCTATGATTTTTTTTCTAGCTTTGCTGTTCAGTGAACTGATTTTTATCTCCAGGAGTGTGAAGCCAGGGTAGGTATGAGCATCTATGAGGAAGGAAGCAGAGCAGTTACTGATAACACCCAACCGAACCATGTCGGTGCCCTCCAAATGTGCTCCTGAAAACCTTCCTTTCCACCACACGTGGAGGTTTTGAGTTCATTCAGACCCCACGCTTAAGCCAGGATTTTCAAACAGGTTTTCTAACTCATTTTAGGAACACAACGTAACAGTTTATGAAATTTCGGAGTCTCTTAAGTATTTGAGCTCAGGTATTTCCCACCGCCACGTGCTTTCACCGTAGTTTGCGTGGCTCACAAAGGCACTTTGAAACTTCCGATGCTTTTAAATGGAGGGTGAAGCTATAGGTACAGAAGAAAGAATCAGGATTTAACAACTTTTATGTGCACCGGGTCTTTATAACTGTTGAATGACTCAACCTTTTTAATGGTAATGGCCTTCAGCAAGTTTAGGAAAGAACAGGCTTTTAGGTAAAGTAAATACACTTAGTTCTGCAATGAATAAATAAATTTGCTGTGAAGTTGTGCAGAGACATGTTTCTGTAACCCGTTAATTGTGCTCTCGGGTCCACGAGTAGATCTTTCTCCAACTACCGCGATTTATAGGGGCTCGGATGGGATGGATCCCGCTGGGGAACGGGGCGAGGGCTCTGCTTTCTCTCATGGAGCTCTGGTCGTTGTCTCCCCACGGAGGATTTCCAGGTTCTTGCAGACCGAGATGCAAATGTCCGCGTTAATGCGGGTGTCGTTGGCATCTCCTGTAATCCCGTGCAGAGCCCCTGAATTATCACGAGTGTCTAGCCAAAGGATAAAAGCACAGGAGGCTTCAGAAGCGACATTCCCATGGTAGCATCTCTTAAGCTGCCAGGGATATGTGCCTCCTGAGTAACTGGTGCATCTGGGTGATTAAAGCCTCCGCTCCGCGTCTGAAACGTCAGTTCTGAATAGACACCGCCTCCCAGCTCTTTCATGGCTTTTTTATTTCTGATGGGTCATCAGCGGCTTGTGTCTGCTTCTAATATTCTTTCCTGTGAGGGTGGTGAGACCCTGGCCCAGGTTGCCCAGAGAAGCTGTGGCTGCCTCATCCCTGGAGGGGTTCAAGGCCAGGTTGGAGGGGGTTTTGAGCAACGTGGTCTGGTGGGAGGTGTCCCTGCCCAGGGCAGGGGGGTTGGAACTAGTTGGAACCCAAACCATTCTGTGATTCTAATATACAGATCCCTGTGTTCTTTTTGATAGAACTTCATCTCTACAGGGGGAATTTGGCCTTTCTATAGATGAATCTTATATATTTATCATTTGATTTTTCAGGCTATCAGACATCTCCAGAACTTGTTTGGTTTTCATTTCCTTGCCCTCCTTTACTATAAATCGAATCATAGAATGGTTAGAGGTGGAAGGGACCCTAAAGACCATCCAGTCCCAACCCCTGCCCTGGGCAGGGACACCTCCCACCAGAGCAGGTTGCTCAAAGCCCCGTCCAATCATCTGTGTAGTATTTTAGTGAGTGTAGAATGTATTTTGGATGGGTTTGACTTTGGGAACGTAAGACTAATGGCTAATAGGACTTCCTAGAACACAAGTTATCTTACATGAACAGTGGTAAAATATTCATAGCACATCACGACATTCTCCCTGCAGGTACACAGGTAATTTGGGGTGCTGACTAACGTGTACCAGTTTAATTAACTTATACTTTTATTGTGTTGTTTTTTGTTTTTTTTTAAAGAGCCTTTCCTATTGGCTTTCCCGGAGAGTCATGTTGTAGCGTAACTCCCTTTTGAAAGTAGAGCGATTAAGTCTTCAAACTCAGCAAAAGATGTTATTTGCTGTGCATTTTTCAAATTCTGCCGCGGAAACAATATGACCTAAATATTTAATCAGGCTTAGCAGAATTGGCTTTTTTTTTTTTTTATCGCTGCAGATTAATCTAGTTTCTCCGAGCTAATACATGTGGCATGTGTGTCTTCAGGACCTTCCTTTTTTTTCGCAATAACCTTAAAGATTTATAGCCTTCATAAAATCTGGCAGGCACCAAGAGGAAGATTATGTGTTACAATTATTTAACCATTAGCACTGGGAATTTTTCTTCTGAATCCTGTATACGCTGTTTTAGACCAGGTTTTCTTTATAGAGGGGTTGGTAAATACCGTAGTTAGACCGTTTTTTTATTCCCTGCCCTATTTGCTTCATTTTTCTGTTGTTAAAAAGAAGTTGGCCCGATGCTGTTTATGTTTTTGTCTTTGATAGATTTACTTTAAAATTGCAGTTGAGTTCAGTAGAGAAAATATCAACTTTCTGGTTTAAATAAATAAGGGCTTAAGTGGCTTTGCGTGTTTTGCTTAGTGCTGTCGCCTTGTTCCAAGTCTGTCCTTAAAATTCTGGACGAAAAAATTAATGTGAGTGTAACATGAATTTCAGCACTTCTTATTTTTTAACCCTTATTTTTGCTAAGTGTTTCCTCCGAGGCTGTAGTCTTGTGTACACCCCTGGGATTATGTGGAGTTTGAGCTGAAAATTGGAAGGGATGTGATCCCTTAAACCAAAACAATTGCAATGACCATTTAGGACACGGAATTTTCTTCAGATGAACAGGAGAAAGAGCAGGTTTGGAAGAATCTTTAGCAAAGTCTAAATTGTTTGTTGGTTTTCATTATCTGGGTGTTTCACACAAGGTCCTCGGAGGGCTTCCAGATGATCAGGGAGAGTCAGGAAAGCTGCAGGAAGCCATGGCATCCATTGGCCTGGGATGTCAATGTCACACGTCACAGCTAACTGCCATCTCCCCAGTGGCTCTCAATGTCGAACTCCCGTTGATTTTAAACTGTTTCTTTAATGGAAACTTTTTACCTTCATCAAATCTGCACTGAATTGCAAGTAAATATAAGTACATTGGGTTAATTCTTGTATGTATATAAAAATTACATGTTTCCCCTACGTGTGCCTGGGCATCAGGCAGTGAAGAGCGTATACGAGAAGGATCTTTGTCCTCTCTGAGGGCAGAGTGATGATGGTGTCCTGGTGGACAACAAGTTGCTCAGGAGCCAGCAATGTGCTCTTGTGGCCAAGAAGGCCAATGGCATCCTGGGGTCCATCAAGAAGAGCATGGCCAGCAGGTGGAGGGAGGTCATCCTCCCCCTCTGCTTTGCCCTGGGGAGGCCCCATCTGGAGCACTGGGTCCAGTTCTGGGCTCCCCAGTTCAAGAAGGACAGGGGAGGGGACAGCAGAGGACCACAAAGATGATGAGGGGCCTGGACCATCTCCCTGATGAGGAAAGGCTGAGAGACCTGGGGCTGTTCAGCCTGGAGAAGAGAAGACTGAGGGGGAACCTCATCAATGCTGAGCAATATCTAAAGGGTGGGTATCAGGAGGATGGGGCCAGACTCTTCTCAGTGCTGCCTGGTGACAGGACAAGGGGCAACGGGCACAAACTGGAACATGGGAAATTCCATCTGAACATGAGGAGGACCTTCTTTCCTGTGAGGGTGTCAGAGCCCTGGAAGAGGCTGCCCAGAGAGGGTATGGAGTCTCCGTCTCTGGAGACATTCCAACCCCGCCTGGACACGTTCCTGTCCAACCCGCTCTGGGTGACGCTGCTTTGGCAGAGGGCTGGACTAGATGATCTCCAGAGGTCCCTTCCAACCCCTACCATTCTGTGATTTTAAGTACTACTGGTTCAGACAAATCTAAAAAGCTCTTGGGAAGAGAGGACCAGGGCTCCACGCTTACAGGAGGTTGGTATAAGCAGGTAAGAGCATTCTCAGAACAGTCAAGTCCAGGCGTTCACCTCTGAAGATTTATGAGAACAGGCTGTCCTTGCAGGGTGGCAATGGGAAGGATGACTCTAGAAGTTGGGGAGAGTTACAAGGAAGAGCAATTTCCCTCTTGAGCAATTTTATTTTTTTTCTTTTCCAAAAAGAATTTGTTATTGTGGATTTTTTCTTTTTGTCTCATTTGCCCAGCTAATACTGAATCCTCCTCCCTACCTTCTGATTTTATACCAGTTGCTGGGCAAGATCAGGCAATGCCAGGATCAGGGAAGAAAACATATTCACGGATTCCAGAAAGATGAGTAGAAAGAATTCTCAAGTAGCAGGTAGTTTACAGGCCTCTTCAGAGACGTCAGGTTCTCTGTGCTGTCTTTCATAGAATCATAGACTGGTTTGGGTTGGAAGTGACCTTAAAGATCATCTAGTTCCAACCCCCCTGCCCTGGGCAGGGACGCCTTCCACCAGACCAGGTTGCTCAAAGCCCCCTCCACCCTGGCCTTGAACCCCTCCAGGGATGGGGCAGCCACAGCTTTCCTGGGCAACCTGGGCCAGGGTCTCACCACCCTCACAGCAAAGAAGTTCTTCCCCACATCTCATCTCAATCTCCCCTCTTTCAGTTTAAAATTGTTCCCCTTCGTCCTATGGCTCCCCTCCCTGATCAAGAGTCCCTCCCCTTTTCTCCTGTAGGTCCCCTTTAGGGACTGGAAGGAGCTCGAAGGTCTCCCTGGAGCCTTCTCTTCTCCAGGCTGAACCCCCCCAACTCTCTCATCCTGTCCTCACAGCAGAGGGCCTTCAGCCCTCGGAGCATTTTCGTTTGCTCATCCAGTTTGTTAGTTAAGCCCTAAATGGGGTCATCATGCTTTGGGGATCAAGTCTTGCTCTTCCTATCCTTGGAGAGCATTGACAAGGGTCAAAGATAAGCGATAACTGAAGGCTCTCTCTCAATTTCTTGACAAAAGTTTAGCAAGATTGAATGGCTGGAATGAGACCTCCAGGGGTTTGAAATAAGGTGCAGTATTCTAGTAAAAAGGCTGATAAAATATACTCAATGGGAATCGTGCACTATTAAAAGTTTAAATCTTCTAAGCGGCATCATTCTCAAAGATGCTCTTTAATCTGGATCTGGCAAAAAATCTGTGGTCTCTGTGGGTAGCTGGAAGGGCAGGCTCATGTGTTGAGGGTTCCTCTCTATGGAGGATCCTGTAAATACCGTTCTTTATCTTCTCCATCCTTGGCCCGTGGAATGAAGAGAACAGCCTGTGGTTCTCAAAACATGCTGTGATTAAAAAAAAAGGCCTGATGGCTTAAGAAATTGCCTCCTTGCAGCAGCTGCTTCTCCTGAAGCTAGTATATCTGCAGATGAAGTGCCCAAAGTGACTGTCCTCAACTTGCAGAGCAAAGGTAGGTGGCTGACATGAACCCGGTAGTGAATTGTATTTAAACTAAAGCAGTCAAAACCACTGGTTTTGATAAATTCTTAGGCTTGGAGCACCACTGATCGTCCCAAGGCTCAGCCGTTGGTGACACTCTTTTCTGTCCTGTTCTTTGCCCAAGGGACATGAATAATTTGGTCTCCTTAAAGAGTGTTTTAGCCACACGTGTCCAATAAAGGGATTATAGAGGTGTGTCCATATATATATATATATGTATCTCACTGCTTGTGAAATGCAAACAGTTGGGGTAGATAGCCCATTGGCCAAGTTTCAACCCGTGAAGCTATGAACCAATTTGTTTTTTTTTAATTTGTAAGGAGGTCGCAGCCTGGAGTTCAGGTGTTCGTTGCTTAAGGCTGCAGTAGGGACCGCAAACGCTCCGGTTAGAAGTATCTCGATGCTTATGAAGAGCTGCCTTATTTATTTCAAAGTGTATTAAGCTGCATAAGGTGCTCTCTGGAGGACTTGCCACACTCTATACTCTGAGCAGAGTTTCCCTGGGAGCTGGGCTATCACACATGTATTAGGATCATAGAATTGTCCAGGTTGGAAGGGACCTTTGAGATCATCAAATCCAACCATCAACCCAACACTAACAAAAACCGCCACTAACCCATGTCCCTCAGCACCACGTCTGCCCGGCTTTTAAATACCTCCAGGGATGGTGACTCCACCACTGCCCTGGGCAGCCTCTTCCAAGGCTTGACAACCCTTTTGGGGAAGAAATTTTTCCCAATATCCATCCTAAACCTCCCCTGGTGCAACTTGAGGCTGTTTCCTCTTGTCCTATGGCCTGTTCCTTGGGAGAAGAGACCGACCTCCCCTGGCTACACCCTCCTTTCAGGGAGTTGGAGAGAGCGAGAAGGTCTCCCCTCAGCCTCCTTCTCTCGAGGCTGAACACCCCCAGCTCCCTCACCCGCTCCTCACAAGACCCGTGCTCTATTGTACACCATGATGCAGTGCAGTATTTTCTGTGCAAAACCTATAATAATAAATATTTGAGATTATATGATGCATGAGCTTCAGAGTTTACCACTGATGGAGTTTGTCGCAGGTGAACTACTCTAATTAATTTATTCTCCTTTCCATTAGGAGCGGGTGGATGTCCTGTTAATAGGCATAGGTAATATTTCTTACTTAAAATGTTCAGAGCTGGTTTGTGCAAACACCAAATTTTTTATTAGAGTTGTTTCATGGAATCGACTGTGGTTTTTCATTAAAAAACTGACCAGGTCTTAAGTGTGTAACTCAGTTACGACAAAGCACCGTGTTTGAGGCACTGGAATTAACTACAGGAATACTCAGCCGCTGGAATCCCAGGCTGCGAGAGCGGTTCGCGCTGATCGATAATTCTGTGTGAATTTTTTCCCTTAAGGCGAGACGTCAATTCCCGTAAAAACCAGTTAAATTTCATGATTTTTTTTAATGGTGAACTTTGCAAACCAGGTTCGGATTCATGCGTTTATATTTTCAGGGCAAATTGAGAGGGGCAAAAAAAACTTTTCTTAATGCGTTAGCAACCCAAGAAAGAAAAAAAGGTAAAAAAAAATAAAATATATATATATAAATTTCTAAATTCCCAATTTCTTGCATCTCTAACGTGTGAGAGTTGGCGAGTTCCCTTGGCGGTAGTGACGGAACCAGACAGATCCGTCTGGCTTTCGAGCCTTGTTTTATGTCATAGTGCTCCGTTGCTTACTTGGCATCTCCCATTGACGCTTGGCACCTTCCGTTGACTCTTGGCAAAAAAAAACAAAAAAAAAAACCCCAAAACAAACCAAGGACGTTAAACTGTGAATTAGCTTTCTTAAAGGAAAATACCTCTTTTTTCTCTTTTTTCTCCTTTTTTTACCCTTGTCTTTCAGTTATACCTGCCGCCACTTGCGGAGATATGTATATGTCTTGGACAAACTGTATTTCCCCCACTCCCACTGCTCTACGCTGCAGCATTGCTTCTCGACCCTCAGTGACAATGGAGAGGAACTCTTGTCTTTAACTTGTTCTCACATTCTCAGATCCTATGCTTCCAGGTTATTAACCTCTGCTCTCCCTTTTACTGCATGCTGCATGCCCCGGGACTGATCTCTGCATGGTTTTTTTCCGTAAACTGCCGAATCGCATTAATTTCTAAGGGGGATGGTTTGTGTCTTTACGGCATCCTTGCTTTATGTCCTAAAAAATGTGGTAGAGGTGGGAGTCTAATAATAGTTCGGGTGTTTTATTGTTGGGTTTTGTTGTTTTTTCTTTTTATTTAGAAAAAAAAAAAAAAGAATATAACTTCTGGAATTAACACATGGCTCTTGGGAGTCTTAAATGCTTCTAATGTTCAAGTATTTTAATCCTTTTCCGAAGCTATGACATAAGAACCGAAGCTGTGATTCACAAAGCTTCCATCCTGTTACGTAGTTTATTCGGAATTAGCTCAGCGATAGACCTTGTTTTATGTATCAATGTCTAATATTTCCTCGATGCCCATTATTTCGGCAACATTATCTCTAGAAATTGCTTTTCAAGAATGGGAAGGATAGAACTTCCTATCCTTGGGTGGAGAATGGCTGGAGAGCAGCCCTGAGGAGAAGGACTTGGGGGTGTTGGTGGATGAGAAGCTCAACATGAGCCGGCAACGTGCGCTGGCAGCCCAGAAAGCCAACCGCATCCTGGGCTGCATCAAGAGAAGCGTGGCCAGCAGGTCGCGGGAGGTGATTCTACCCCTCTACTCTGCGCTCATGAGACCCCACCTGGAGTTCTGTGTCCAGCTTTGGAGTCCTCAACCCAGGAAGGAGATGGACCTGTTGGAAGGGGTCCAGCGGAGGGCCATGAAGATGATCAGAGGGCTGGAGCATCTCTGCTGTGAGGACAGGCTGAGAGAGCTGGGGTTGTTCAGCCTGGAGAAGAGAAGGCTCCAGGGAGACCTCATAGCAGCCTTCCAATATCTGAAGGGAGCCTACAGGAGAGCCGGAGAGGGACTCTTTGTCAGGAAGTGTAGTGACAGGACAAGGGGTAATGGTTTTAAATTGGAAGAGGGGAGATTGAGATGAGATATTAGGAGGAAATTCTTTGCTGTGAGGGTGGTGAGACCCTGGCCCAGGTTGCCCCGAGAAGCTGTGGCTGCCCCATCCCTGGAAGTGTTTAAGGCCAGGCTGGATGGGGCTTTGAGCAACCTGCTCTAGTGGAGGTGTCCCTGCCCAGGGCAGGGGGCTTGGAACTGGATGATCTTTAAGGTCCCTTCCAACTCTAACCATTCGATGATTCTAACTTTTCCCTTAAGTTCAGGATTTCATGAGAAATTAAGAAAGAGCCACCTTTTTGGACACGCCCGATCAATTGGGATTACACAGAATAAAAACGGTGAGAATCATCAACCCTGAATGAAAACATAAAAATCCTTGTTCGTGATGCTCTGCAGAAACTATAAAATAGCGGGGAATTTACAAGTAAATTCCACTTGCAGTCCCCAAATGTTTTCGCCGCGATGTTTACGCCGAGTAAAAATTAAGTTTTACTATTTCACTCTTGGCACAGCGGATAATTGAAGATATTACCCGAGACGCTAGAAGTTTTGGGAAAAGCAAGGAAAATAAATAAATAAATAAATGCATAAATAAATAAAGAAATTTTTGCATGACAAAATTGAGTAGAAGATGGAAAGCATCCAGGGTGGAAACGCCGCTTCCCAGCGAAGCCGGCGTACAATAGCGGGAGACCACACAGTAAATATAAAGTAAAACCAGCTTGATTGTCAAGGGAAGAAAATCTGGCAGGCAAACTGAAATAGCTCTTTTTTTTTTTTTTTTTTTCCCCTACAAAAGAGATTTTCTGGGAGGACGTACTGATGGAGAGCTTCGCTGAAGGATGTCAAAAGGAGATGAAGATCAAGCTCTCCCCAGGGGCGTTCTCCAGATTAATTTGGAACAGGGAGGGGGGAAACGGTATTAAAGTAGGCAAAACCCGGAGATTTCAAAGGCGTTAGTTAAAAATGATTCATAATGATGAGGAGAGTCCATGCTAAAATCTTAAATTTCAGATGGAACGTCTTAGGTGTAGGAATGATATCCGGAAAAATAAAAGAAATGGCTTAATCATTCCAGTTGGTTTCAGGGAAATTTGGGTAATGCTGTGCGATGGCAACGCGACAACGTTAATTGGAGAAATCGTCCTTGGGAGACTACTCCGTGGACGGGGCATCTTTTAGGCGACTTCAGGGATGAAAATAAGCAGGAATGCTTTCTCCTATAACAAGCTTATAAAGTTCTTAGAGCGAAAACTTCATCTCGTTGGTCCCCACGCTGAAACTGGGGGAGAAATAGTTTACTGGTATTACTTGGCGAATTGGGAGTTCTGCATGGGTTGAGATACGTTATAAATCTCAGGTTTTCATTACAGGCCACCCTTTAATGAAGACAGGAGGAGGACGGAGTATTTCAAGTATAAAATTGCTGCTAGAAAAATAAACAGGTGGTAGGTTTTCGTAGCTAATTCTCTGGCGTACTGGTAATATAGGATTAGAAAAGGTTACGCTCAGGAAACTCGCCTTCTTAAGTCCGGAAATAGCATGAAATACAGTGGCACAAATGGAGGTGTCCAAAAAAAAAAAAACCAAAACATGTGGATTTTGTGTGAATCCGTGTATTAAGTACTGCAGTATTTTATCCTGGCAACAGCCTGCTCAGCGAAGAGATGGAATGCGTAAATTACTAGACACAGAGGATAATTAATTATGGTGATTTATAAATCACGACCCTCCCATCCAGGCCTCTTTAAAGGACTCCTGGTAAAAAATATAAGACTTAACCCTGAGTATTGCCCGGTCCTTAACGCTGTCCTGATCCCCCCCCCCCCCCGCCAGGTGATGTTGCCTGGCTCTAGACATCCCATAAAATTAAAGTTTTTAATACTATTTTGGTACATTTTGTGTGCAAACATGAATATGGACACGAACGGTTATACCTTTAAATTGGAGGTGGGGAGAGGGAATTAATAAAAGTAAAACAAAGGAGAAAAGACGAAGGTGGCTTTAGAGTGATGGCACTGACTAATTAGTAGTAGTTAATAACCACTTTTCTCCATTAAAGCACTTAGAAAAGTGTGATTTTGCTGGTGGCTGATCATTGATGCTCACATTTTCAAGCTACTGTGGATTTGTGTAAGATCAAATAAATCTATAGCCTTTAGATTTATAGAAATAGAAATAAATATAAAGCATCCTATGCTTACTGAACAGTTAAACTGGGAGATAGGAGAAGGAAAATGGTATATATTCCCATATCCCACAGGGAATAAGCCCGCAGCACCAGGTCTCCAGGCAGTTTAATTAGGATTTAGTGCCAGCGTTGCTTTCGGTGGCTTTTCTAAATTATAAAAAACAGAGGAGAAGTAATATCTTATTTTATTATGGAACGCGTTAGGGTAAATATTGAGCCTGGGCTTCTCATGTGTCGTTTCTACTGTCTAATAATTCTGTTGTGGCCGTGCTATTTATTGATTATTGCAATAATCGTGCTTCCTGATGTGAAATACGTTCTCCCAGCCTCACCTTTACGGTTTCCTTCTCGATCTCACGTTGGTCACATCGATGTGGTGTTGGGGGATATGATATAGGGAAGAACTTTGTAGTGTAGGGTAGATGGTTGGACTCGATGATCCCAAGGGTCTCTTCCAACCTGGATGATTCTATGATTCTATGATGGTTTAATGCTCGTGTGTGTTCCCTTTGTGTTTTCCCCCTCGTTGGGTCGCAGTCGGTCTGGGAAAAATTGGGATTGAAAAGGAAACCGGTTCGGTGCCTGTACTGGCAAAAGGGCAGCTACGGAGCAGTGGTTTCTTTGGGGATGCTGAACAAATTAAGGGCAAGTTGTATTTTCACAGCCTGCTTGACGCTGTGTGTGTGAAAAGCCTTGTATAATTGAGGAAACGTGTTCACGGAGCAGTGGAGCAGAAGGAAAAATTACGTGAATTCATTTGAATTAAGGTTTTTTTCTCCCCAAAGACATACGGCGTCAAATTTAGACAGTTTACCCATTTTGCCTATCTTTTATTACTTAACACTAGATTTCTTTAAACGGCAAAATGTATCTGATAAGATTTTAATCCTCCCTTTCTGAAGTGTTTCTGGCATGTTGTCTGAAGCCTGTAGAGAATAAGCTTTGCAACCGTGCTCCTCCCGTGCCATCGGAGGCGATGGAATTACGCAATTCCGATAATTTCAGAATGTGTCTTTGCTGGATCAGGGCCTTGGAGATTAGCTTTGAAAAAATACTTCTAATTACCGGCAATATTTCTATGTAAAATACCGCATAAAGGCAACTCGTATCTGTTATCCAGTTGCCAACTCCTTTTTTTCCTTGGAATATGACCTGGGCTGGGACATCAGGACAAGAGGAAATGGGCACAAACTTGAACATAAGAAGTTCCACCTAAACATGAGGAGGAACTTCTTTGCTGTGAGGGTGACAGAGCCCTGGAAGAGGCTGCCCAGAGAGGTGGTAGAGTCTCCATCTCTGGAGACATTCCAACCCCACCTGGAGACGTTCCTGTGGGACCTGCTCTGGGTGGCCCTGCTTTGGCAGGGGGTTGGAGGAGATGATCTCCAGAGGTCCCTTCCAACCCCATGTGATTCTGTGATTCTGTGATTCTGTGGTCAGGGCTGGATCCCTGGAAGGTATAGACACCCCTTTCTCATGATATGGGTTACTGGCCCGTCCTTCAGTACAGAGAGGGAAAGTGTCAAAGCACCATCCTTGAAAATAGCTAAAATATTTGCAAATATGACATATTTTCTTTGGCTTTAGTCTGTGAAGGGAAAATGGGAAGAAATGTGAAGTAGATACATTGATGTCCTGGCTTATGGACAACAGGATGACCACGAGGCAGTAACGTGCCCTTGTGGCCAAGAAGGCCAATGACATCCATCAAGAAGAGCATGGCCAGCAGGTCAAGGGAGGTAATCTTCCTCCTCTGCTCTGCCCTGGGGAGGCCACAGCTGGAGCACTGGACCAGTTCTGGGCTCCCCAGTTCAAGAAGGACAGGGAACTGCTGGAGAGGAGACAGCAGAGGGCTACAAAGCTGCTGAGGGGCCTGGAGCATCTCTCTGATGAGGAAAGGCTGAGGGACTTGGGTCTTTTGAGTCTGGAGAAGAGAAGGCTGAGGGGGGATCTGATCAAGGCCTATAAATACTTCAAGGGTGGGTGTCAGGAGGATGGGGCCAGTCTTTTTTCAGTGGTGCCCAGGGACAGGACAAGAGGAAACGGGCACAAACTGGAACATAAGAAGTTCCATCTCAACATGAGGAGGAACTTCTTTCCTGTGAGGGTGACAGAGCCCTGGAAGAGGCTGCCCAGAGAGGTGGTGGAGTCTCCTTCTCTGGAGACATTCCAACCCCACCTGGACACGTTCCTGTGGGACCTGCTCTGGGTGGCCCTGCTTTGGCAGGGGGTTGGACTAGATGATCTCCAGAGGTCCCTTCCAACCCCATATCATTCTGGGATTCTGTGATTATTGAGCTTTAAATAAGTTTTGCGTGGATTAATGCAATATGGAAAAGCACATCAATTAGTATGCTTTAAAATGGGATTTGACTGATGTGAATCCTTTTTCTCTGATTTTATATATCATCTTGAGCATTTGTTTCCGTTCAGTTTTTAAACACTTAATATAAAACTCTCCCCCTGATTTAGTGCAAGTAAAATAATTAGTACATCGTCCTTATGCAGGATCTCGATAACAGAAGATCTGGGTGTTCTCTTCAAGAGCCCCTTCAGCCTTTTGAAAACTGGTCTTTTTCTGTTTTCCACTTAAAACATTCTTATGTATAACTATTGAAAATAATTTCTATCGCTTCTGATACTTGCTGTGTGTGATAATTTAAATATAAAGTGGCAAATATTGATCCTTGCTTCGCATGAGAGCTGGTACTGAAAGTGTTCCCTGTCTAAAGAGAATCAAAGCATTATTGAGAAATAATAACAGTTATATTATAAATATTTCGTTGGTGGGACAACATATAAACACAAAAATCAACAAGATGAGCCATTTTATTTTGACTTTCGTGACCGTTTAAATGGGAAGGTCTCTATTTGGTGTCACACCTTGGGTAAACACGGCTTTCTCTGCAAACAAGTCTCCCAAAGAGAGGGAAGTCAAAGCAGGAGGGTTTCCATCCAAAGTGGTGCCTGAAAACAAAAATGTTGTTGAAAATCGGTGCAGGCAGATGAAATCGGTTGAAAATGAGACAATTTCCCAAGGTAACAACATCTTACTTCTGCAGAAAAAAATTAGGCATGAGTTTTCTCCCATAAGGGGCCCCAGTCACAGGACCTATTGAAACTTTTATTGGTAAATAAATCAATAAAAATCTGTCAAAAGGAAAAGAATTTGTGATGCTGTAATTGGAACTTACTGAGAAGGCTTTTTAAGTCTTCTAAGTTTTGAACAACAGCTTGCTTTTTTCACGGTTTATGAATAAACCCACTTAGGTCATAGGATTAGAAGTAGAGTAATGAAAATGGTGAAGGCTGGACCCATCGTGGGCGAGAAATAGCTTCACTTCATTCATCACCAAAGCAAACTGGTTTTGGAATGGTAGATAGTTTAATTTTTTAAAAAAAAGAAATATTTCTCCAATGAAAAAGTCTAAAAAATTTCGGTAGAATTCAGCACATTTTAAGAATCAACCAACTTGATACACTGCTTTGACAACACTGATTAAAACCTTTTTTTCTGCGGGATGGTTTAGGAAGATTCCGTACCTTTCCTCCGAAGTTGGCATCTGACTGAATGCTCTGCAGGTCCTTTTCCTTTCCTTTTTCTTTTCCGCTCCCATAAGCACTATTCCGTGCGTTCCGCTCAGCATCCTGCCCAGCCAGAAGGCTGGCGAGCACAGAATTGGTACCCATTCGGGGACTGCAATATCATTGCGTTATCATAGAGTATAATTACGGGTTGATTGGGAAATTCTTCTTGTTATTGAGACATACGGATGCCACCCAGAGGAACCTGGACAGGCTTGAGAGGTGGGCCCGTGCGAACCTCATGAAGTTCAACCAGGCCAAGTGCAAGGTCCTGCACCTGGGTCATGGCAGTCCCAGGCACAAATACAGGTTGGGTGGAGAATGGCTGGAGAGCAGCCCTGAGGAGAAGGACTTGGGGGTGTTGGTGGATGAGAAGCTCAACATGAGCCGGCAACGTGCGCTGGCAGCCCAGAAAGCCAACTGCATCCGGGCTGCATCAAGAGAAGCGTGGCCAGCAGGTCGCGGGAGGTGATTCTACCCCTCTACTCTGCGCTCGTGAGACCCCACCTGGAATACTGTGTCCAGCTTTGGAGTCCTCAACACAGGAAGGACATGGACTTCTTTGAAGGGGTCCAGCGGAGGGCCAGGAAGATGATCAGAGGGCTGGAGCATCTCTGCTGTGAGGACAGGCTGAGAGAGCTGGGGTTGTTGAGCCTGGAGAAGGGAAGGCTCTGGGGAGACCTTAGAGCCCCTTCCAGTCCCTCAAGGGGCTCCAGAAAAGCTGGGGAGGGTCTCTTGATCAGGGAGGGGAGCCACAGGACGAGGGGAAAGGGTTTGACACTGAAAGAGGGGAGATTGAGATGAGATGTGGGGAAGAACTTCTTTGCTGTGAGGGTGGTGAGACCCTGGCCCAGGTTGCCCCGAGAAGCTGTGGCTGCCCCATCCCTGGAGGGGTTCAAGGCCAGGTTGGATGGGGCTTTGATCAACGTGGTCTGGTGGGAGGTGTCCCTGCCCATGGCAGGGGGTTGGAACGAGATGGTCTTTAAGGTCCCTTCCAACTCTAACCATTCTATGATTCTACATGGCATTATTCATCCAGCTTCTAATATCAAAGTTGGAGATTGTGCGGTTTTGTGACAATTAATAACATTTTTCTCTTAATATGATCACCTGCAGAATGACAAATTCCAATTACCAGTGGTTAACCTGAAGACTCAAAGATGGTTTTTTTCCCTAATGGATTGAATATTCATTGCTTTACTTTTTATTTGCAGTGCAAACCCAGTGCTGTGCGTTGCTGTTAATAATCATTGATTTCAGTGGTTATGGGATGTGCCTTTTAAATTCCAGTCCTAGGTAGACCGTGGAAGAGCTGACAAATTTAATTAACTCCTTTAAGTAAAAGTAAGAATAAAGAAAAATGGGCAAAGAGGTACAATCAAGCTATGTTAATATTTCTTTGAGGATGGAGGCTGGTTTGTTTATACCAAAACGCTGAGATTTCTCTAAGTTTTTATGGAAATTCTTTTCCCTGAACTTCAACACGAGATGTTTTGTGTGGACTCTTCTTGACAAGGACATAGGGTGTATCATCAGCAAGTTCGCAGATGACACCACGCTAAGCAGGAGTGTTGATTCCCAGGAGGATAGGGAAGCTCTACAGAGAGACCTAGATAGATCGGATCATTGGGCCAAAATCAATGGCATGAGTTTCAACAAGGGCAAGTGCCAGGTTCTGCACTTGGGCCACAACAACCCCGTGCGTTGCTACAGGCTTGGGGAAGTGTGGCTGGAAAGCTGCCTGGAAGAAAGAGACCTGGGGGTTCTAATTGACAAGCGGCTGAACATGAGCCGGCAGTGTGCCCAGGTGGCCAAGAAAGCCAACGGCGTCCTGGCTTGTATTAGAAACAGCGTGACCAGCAGAAGTAGGGAGGTGATTGTGCCCCTGTACTCAGCACTGGTGAGGCCACACCTGGAGTATTGTGTCCAGTTTTGGGCACCTCAATCCAAGAGAGATATGGAGGTGCTGGAGCGAGTGCAGAGGAGGGCAACGAACCTGGTGAAGGGACTGGAGAATAAATCATATGAAGAGCGGTTGAAGGAGCTGGGACTGTTTAGTCTGAGGAAGAGGAGGCTGAGGGGAGACCTCATCACTCTCTACAACTACTTGAAAGGACACTGTAGAGAGGTTGGTGCTGGTCTCTTCGCACAGGTAATTAATGACAGAACGAGAGGGAATGGCTTCAAGCTCCAGCAGGGTAGGTTTAGACAGAACATTAGGAAAGAATTTTTCACAGAAAGAGTGGTCGGGCATTGGAACAGGCTGCCCAGGGAGGGGGTTGAGTCACCATCCCTGGATGTGTTTAAGAGCCGTTTAGATGTGGTGTTGGGGGATATGGTGTAGGGGAGAACTTTGTAGAGTAGGGTAGATGGTTGGACTCGATGATCCCAAGGGTCTCTTCCAACCTGGATGAATCTTTGATTCTATGATTCTATGACTCGGTTCCCCATCTGGGATCACAGGTCAGGAGACGAGGTTTTTTTCTTTGGCCGCTGCGATGGTGTGGAACAACATTTCCCTGAAATCCGGCTCATTTAGTAATTTTTCTTTTGGGGGGAAAAAAAAGTCGAATTTAAAAAAAAAACAGTCAGAGGTCTGTTGAACGAATATAGTTTAATGCTTTATTGCTTTTTGATTGTGATTTTTAGTCAGCTGCTGCTAATTTTATTGGAGAGCTGGGGTTTTTTATTCTGGGAGGATCACTTTACACTCGACGCTGAGTGACTTGGCAGAGGGGAATTGTTTCTAAATAATTCCATAACAAATTATTTGTCTTCGTACTGCGCAGCCTATCGATCAAGAAACCGGGGGAGAGGAAAAAATCAATGCTGTGGGTATTTGGTGGGTGAAAAATTGCTTTACTTGGAGGTCTCAAAATGCAGTTTAACTGGATGCTCGTCAACGTGAGCGCACGGCTGGTGGAAACCCTCCTGCCTTGGTTCATTAACTCTTACCCTATTTAAAATAATGTCTCGAGAGTAATTTTTAGGGAAGCAGTGATCAATGAAGGGGAAAAAATTCTGATATCAAAAAAATAACCATCTAAGCCCGATGGGAACGAGGAGTATTTCCATAGAGCCAGTAGAATTTCATGAACGTAGCTCAAGCTCTTGGGATGAGAGGTCTCAGTGAGATTGACTTTGAAGGACTTGGAACTACTCTGGGGCAGATTTATGAGTTTACTCTGAGATTATATGGGAGATAAAGGAATAAATTCTTTAAATAGGAACCCTTTAGTATGCAAAAGTATAATGCTCTCCAGTAGCTGGAAATTGAAGCAAAACCAATTGAGACTGGTTCTTTTTTTTTTTTTTACATGGTGGATGATTCACTGGAATAGTTTAACAAGGGCTCTGGATTTCCCAAGACTGGAATTTTTAAATGAAATTGGATTTTTTTTTTTCCCCCTAAAAGATATGTCCAAGTCCAGCCACAGCCATTGGCCTTGAAGGGAGGAAGTAGCTGCGGGAATTCCTAGGGCTTGTGTCAGACGAGCTGATCAAAGTGGCTTCTTCTGGCATTAAAAATGGGAGTAACGGGCAAATTGCCATGCGGGATTTAGTTATTTTGTTTGTCTTACAGATTTCTTTAAAAGGCTGCATTTTAATTCAGAATTTTTTCGTTACAAATGCTATCTTCCCAGGTACTTATCCCCCAGGTGATCTGACCCAAATAATACAAAAGAGCACAAGTTGCCAAAAATATTGCGTTTTCACAGACAGAAAAGAACTAAATTGAAAGGGGAAAAAAAAAATGCAAAAGCGATGTTCTTTCTATATAATAATCCTTATTCCTCCCACCCTGGTAAAAATTTATCACAGCCATGATCTAGACGCGTTCTGCCACATTAGCATGTGAAACTAAAACACATCTCGATCGGACGGAATTATTTTTAATTGAATGCTTATGAGCCCACGTTCCCAGGAGATGGAATTGGAACAAAATTACTTTCACACGTTGCCATTGTAGCAGTATGTTCAGAGTCCGGGGGTTTTGCGTTCATACGTAACGTCTGGCAATTAATCAGGATTGGGGAGGGTGGCTTATTCTTTTATAAGTATGTAAATAAGCTATTGTTTGGAAACTAAAAAGAGAAATATTCCGTAGCTTGCCTGAAGAGTTCAGGAGAATGCTAATAAAATGAGTGTCAGACTGAACATCGTTTGATAGTTTATAGCTGAAAGCAGAAAGGATTTATGCTCGTGGAAGCCAATTTTCTTCTTAGACCCAAAAGCCTTACTGAGGTTCAGCTCCTCTGTAGCATCTGCTGAATTTCCAAGATGCAGGACGTCCCCTCTTGGGTGGAGAATGTCAACTCTTGGGTGGAGAACGTCTCCATGTAAGCCAATTTGCTGCTTAGACCCGAAAACCTTAGTGAGGTTCAGCTCCTCTTTAGTATCTGCTGACTTTCTGAGGGTGCAGGATGTCACCTCTTGGGTGGAGAACATCCCCTCTTGGGTGGAGAATTTCACCATGTAAGTCAATTTTCTGCTTAGACCGAAAGGCTTTACCGAGGTTCAGCTCCTCTGTAGCATCTGCTGACTTTCTGAGGGTGGAGAACATCACCTGTTGGGTGGAGAATGTCCCCATGTAAGCCAATTTTCTGCTTAGACCCAAAGGCTTTACCGAGGTTTAGCTCCTCTGTAGCATCTGCTGACTTTCTGAAGGTGCAGAACATCACCTCTTGGGTGAAGACCATCCCCATGTAAGACAATTTTCTGCTTAGACCTGAAAGCCTTACCGAGGTTCAGCTCCTCTGCAGTATCTGCTGACTTTCTGAGGGTGGAGAATGTCACCTCTTGGGTGGAGAATGTCCCCATGTAAGCCAATTTTCTGGTTCAACCCAAAAGCCTTACCGAGGTTCAGCTCCTCTGTATTATCAGCTGACTTTCTGAAGGTGCAGAATGTCACCTCTTGGGTGAAGACCATCACCTCTCCAGCAGCTTCGATAAGTCACTGTCACTTGGCAGCATGGAGTGCAACGTGGGTATTCTTTGTTTTGTCCACCTCAGTGACGCACTCTTATCTGTTTTGGTTTCCCAAACAGCATTGCATGAACTTTAGCCAGTGAAGGCCACTTAGTAAAATGTGTAATTATTGCCTAAATATAGAAAATTATTCACTTGGAAAATAACAAGCATATGTTACTGATTCAAAACATCTTCCAGTTTGTCAAATTAAAGCGCGGATTCTCACCAAAGCTACATTTTGGCTTATGCAGGAGGTCCTCTTCATCATGAGCTCTCCTTGCAAATCAACAGCCCGCGGCTGTGATTCCAGCACTCGTTACGTTCGGATGAAATTAGTGGAAAGTACTGATTGCAGGTAGAATTATGACAATAAGAATAATAATTGTGATGAAGCTGTTCCAACCAGAATGCCTGAAGTTAAGCATCCAAATGTATACTTTTTTTTTTTTTTTTCCTTTTAAATAGTGAGGAGTATCTACATCTTGCAACGCATTGAGAACTAAATGTTTAATCCGTACACGTGGATGTCTAGAGAGAGATCTGGGTGTCCACCTGGAACTGGGTAGTCCCTTAAGTACTAAGATATTTCCAAGAACTTTGCAAAGCTTGAGTCTAAAATGATTCACAAATTCCCCCGAAGAATGGTGGAGGGAATAACTCTGCAGATGTCTCTTGGAGACGGAGGTGTAGGTGATGAAAGGGATTCAGATCCTTCAATATGAACAGAAGTGATGAATGAAGTTTTGGTGAAGGACCGAAGAACCAGAAGCAACAAGAGATTTGTTGTTAACGCAGGAGACAAGACATTGGCTTTTAAGGTTGGATTCCACTCCATCAACTGTAGAAAATTTTAGTCCAGCGGTAGTTTTTAATCAATAAACCCAAGAATCAATAATGCAGTTAAAGAAAGAAAAGAAGAAAGAGAACCCCACAACATAACATCGTAGGTGGCTTTCACTTGAAACGTAGTTTGGTTTGTGGGATATTGTGCGTAAAACGTGTGGTTGAGGAGTCTGATTTGGGGCTGATCGTGCGAGCAAACTTGGTTGTCCTACATGTAACACCTGACTTCAGCGTGCTTCGTGGCACGTTAGTTTAAAAGTGATAGATCCAAGAGATAAACTTTTTTGTAGTAAAATCCAGATTATTTTTTTCGGTAAGCCCAGGCTGTCTCAAAGCAGAGGTTGTCATATGGGCTTCAGAGATGTTCTCCACAGGAGCCACGGGGTAGAACTGCGTAGTGAAAATACATGAGAGTTCTCATTTTCCTAATTAATTGCTGCTCCAAGTAGCTTGAGTGTGGAAAAGTTTTTTTAAAAATATATATTTATTTAATATCTGATTAAAAATAGAAGTGATTAAAAGTGTCATCCTCGTGGTTCTCCTTCCAGTGTCGTTCTGGGTGGTCTCTCAGCTGGTCAACTGTTCGATTTAAATCAGGGATTCTCCAGCAAAGGGGTAAATGCCACCAGTGAGGGGTCGTAAGCACGTTGCCTCAGAGCTGCTGTGTCCCAAAGACCTGGCCTGGCTCCCTGAGAGGACACGGAGGCTGTACAGCCCCTGGGCAGGATGGGGAGAAAAGGAGATGAAGGGAGGGAGCAGGGAACGTTGTCCACCTGCTTCAACGGAGGTGTAGCTGCTAAAGACTTGGAAACTGGCATCCAGATCCATTCATATTGATATAAATGACCCAGAACATTCCAGATTTGCAGAATTAGTAACTCCGCAGGAACTATTTCTTTTGTTCTTTTCATTTCCAGCTTCTAATGAGAACATCCAACTACAAGAACTGTCATTTCTTCTCACATTTTGGTGTCGCCATTCCTCACCACAGCCTGTTTGACCGAGAAATGCAGAGGTGGGGGGAAAAAGATTGGGAAGGGGTGGAAATTAGTCAGCTTTTTATTCTAATCCTCCGAAGGATTGATTTAAGTTGTGTAAGGAGGTTTTGGATCCCCGCTCTACAGCAGGATGTAGAGCTGCGAGCTGTTCTTAAGTGGTTTTGTTCTTTCGTGTTTGTAAGCTGGATTTGTGAGAAAACATCGATGAGAATGCTCCCACTGCACCAGCCGCAGATCAGGAAAAGCAGTGGGAGAGGAAAATAAGAGCAACCACAACTGGTTTCCAAAGATGACTAATCCTGCAGCCCCAGTGTAACCTCCAGGACAGTGATTAGAGTTTGGCTTTTCTTCTAAATGCTGGAAAAGTTTTCTGGGGCGTCAGCCTAGTTGAAAACTAGTTCAATACGTGTACACTAATGAAAGAAGATTTTAAAGTTTCCATTTAATGTTCCTGCCTCACGTACTTGGTTACTTGAAATACTTCTAGGTGCATAACGTGTGGTATCACATCTCATCTGTGTTCCTTATTACTTATCAAAACAATGTCATGGAAGAGGAAAATCCAGTTTTGTAGGTAGGATGAAAAAAGCTCTTAAGGGAAGTGACCCGTCAAGAATAGTGTGATAGATTTTTGACTTCCAATTGGTGAAAATTCAAGCCTTAGTAAGCTTGCATCGAAGTGCAGTCCAGCTTCACAGAATCCCAGAATGATATGGGGTTGGAAGGGACCTCTGGAGATCATCTAGTCCAACCCCCTGCCAAAGCAGGGCCACCCAAAGCAGGTTGCACAGGAATGTGTCCAGGCGGGGTTGGAATGTCTCCAGAGACGGAGACTCCACCACCTCTCTGGGCAGCCTCTTCCAGGGCTCTGCCACCCTCACAGGAAAGAAGTTCCTCCTCATGTTTAGGTGGAACTTCTTATGTTCAAGTTTGTGCCCGTTCCCTCTTGTCCTGTCCCTGGGCACCACTGAAAAAAGACTGGCCCCATCCTCCTGACACCCACCCTTGAAGTATTTATAAGCATTGAAGCTTGGTGGTCTTCACTGAGAAGTGAGCCTCAGAGGAACCTCTACCCTACCGAAGGTGAACCTCTACCCTACCAAAGGTGAACCACAACCCTACTGACTGTTAGACACCACTAAAGTTCTTGGTTTGTCTTCAGTAGTGCATAGTCCTACAAAGGGCTGTGCTTTTTTAAATTAAAGCTTTACTGTGAACCCTGCTGTGATTGCTCCTCAGTTTTGCAGAACAGTTTTGAGAGAATTCACCATAGATATTTTACTTTCCTCCACGGTGCCAGAAGATGCAAGTGTTCACCCAGCAGAAATTAAAAATTGGTGGTAAGGGCTTTATAGTGCGATTGTGCCTTTGGCAAAGTTTCTACACTGGTTGGTGTTTGTTTCCAGCAGGCAGTTGTCCTGCAGGCAATGTTTGGCCATGTTTATGGTGATTTCGGGGAGTCCCTGAGTGGCTGAGGTTGGAAGGGACCTCTGGAGATTGTAGAGCTGGTTGCGCAGTTCTGTGTCCAGTTTATTTTTAGTATCTCTAAGGATGGTGACTCCACAAACTCTCCACAAACTAATTTGTTTTTCTATGTTTAAGTGCAATTTCCTGTATTTCAATTTGTGCCCATTTCCTCCTGTTCTTTCTCTGGGCAGCACCGAGTATGCCTTTGTCATAGAATGGTTTGGGTTGGAAGGGACCTTAAAGATCATCCAGTTCCAACCCCCTGCCCTGGGCAGGGACACATCCCACTAGACCAGGTTGCTCAAAGCCCCGTCCCTCAAAGGGATGGGGCATCCACAGCTTCTCTGGGCAACCTGGGCCAGGGTCTCACCACCCATCATCATTACAACCTCCCATCAGAGGTTTGTATGCACTGAGATCCCCTTGAGCCTTTTCTTCTCCAGACTCATCAATCCTAGGTCTCTCAGCTTCTCTTCCCATGTCAGATGCTCCAATCACTTAATCGTCTTTGTGGCTCCTTGCTGGACTTGCTCCAGCATGGGCATGTCTCTTCTACTGGGGAGCCCAGTGCTCCAGATAAGGCTTCCCCAGTGCCGAGCAGAGAGGAACGGTAACCTCCCTTGATGGGCTGGCAATGCTCTGCCTAGTGCAGACCATGGTGCTGTTGGCTTTCCTTGCCGTGAGGGTGCATTGCTGGCATATGTTCTACTTGGTGTCCACCAGGACCACCAGGTCCTTCTGGTCAGCCCTGGTATTTCCTTTTGAGCTTCACGAGGTTTCTGTTGGCCTGTTTCTCCAGCCTGCCCAGGTCCTCCTGAATAGCAGCACAACTCTCTGGTAAATCAACCTCTCTTCCCAGTTCTGTGTCACCTGCAGACACACAAAGGTGTTTTCTGCCCCATCAACCAAGTCATTAATGAAGATGTTGAAGAGCATTGGCTCCAGAATCAATACATGGGGTGCACCACTCGTAACTGGCCTTCAGGTGGACTTGATGCTGCTGACCATAGCTCTCTGAGCCCAACCATTCAGCCAGTTTTCTGTCCACCTCCCCGTCTATTTATCGAGCCTCTGCTTCATCAGTTTGTCACAACTAGAAGATACTGTGATTATCTTGATTTTTCTTCGCATCTTTACACACCTTTGCTTGTCACCTGGATAAATTTAAATTCAGAAAGATATCGATACGTGCCTAGAAAGCCACGTTGAGTCTCTTAATACCTTGGCTTTTTATCCCATTGTAATATGTTTGTATTTGGTCCCCTTTTGCTCCAACTCCAACCCAAAGTGGTGGGGAATTAACGTCCCAACCCATGAGGGTTGTACTCGCTTTTTATATAGAACAGAAAACTGTTGGTGTTTTCTTTATCGTCGTGCTAATTCCGTTCTTGGAAGCGTTTTCTTTGCTTTGGAAAAAAACACAGAATGACCTGGAACATCACCGAAATTTGTCTTTTTCAAAAGTACATTTTTGGGGAGGGCATTTTTTTTCGTAGGAATTTGGGAGGATTTTCGAAATTGATAGAGGCAGAGAGAATTGCCGTGGGGAAGAAGATGTATAAAGCTGAGTGGGAGGTAAAGCGCAAAAACGCAACCTCTTTTCTCGGTGGGAACGAGGTTAATTTCCAAATGAATTGAAGACAATGTAAATTTAATTACTGTGCAACACGAGGGACTGGGACTTAAAAAAAATAAATATATCATGTTGGTTTTTGAAGACGGAAAAACATTGCACAACTGCGAGAATGCTGAAATGAATCACTAAATCAAATCTGGATCAGTTTTCCCACCAATTCCGAGACTCGAGTGTGTTTGTCTGAAGGCAATAAAATAACCTCTCTTTGGAATGACGAGTTCGGGAGTGAATAAGGTAATTTCGGATGACAGCATATGTGGGAAATAATGACCCTTTTCCTACTGAAAAAGTAACGAACAATAACTTCGAAGTGTTACCTAAAATAAAATCTGCTTTCTCTTGCATAAGGGCTCTTCATGCCCATGGAATGTTTCTAAATCTTACCGGTAACGTCTGTAACACCTTTTTTAACTGAAGAACAAAATTTAAAAAGCCCGACAGGGAGACTAGAGTGAAAAAACGCGATTGCATTTTAGCTCTGTCAAGGTTAGATTACGAAACATGGGTGAGATGTGCTTTTTGCTAAATATGGCAAGTATTTTGATAAAAGAAGGAGGGATGGGCAAAAATGGAGCTCCTTCGGGATGCTGACAGGGCTTTTCCTGCTGTGACCCGCGGTGATTTTCGTGGCACGCGTTTGTCGTTTGGGAGAGCAGCTCTGGTGATGCAGAAAAAAGCTGGGCAAATTCATTGCTCCAAACATTTTTCCTTCTTTAAAGGCTTCCAGATGATGCGTTCTGTAACTGCCATCTTCTTGCAAGGACAAGTAGCTTGAGCTGTCTGTAATATAGTTCTAAAAATGTTCTCTTGATGTTGAAGACCACGTTATGTTCTTGATACCTATATGCCATACTCAGGAATTGCATTTGTAGCTGTCACAGAATCGCAGAATGGTAGATGTTGGAAGGGACCTCTGGAGATCATCTAGTGCAACCCCCTGCCAGAGCAGGGCCACCCAGAGCAGGTTGGACAGGATCCCATACAGGTGGGTTTTGAATGTCTCCAGAGAAGGAGACTCCACACCCTCTCTGGGCAGCCTCTTCCAGGGCTCTGCCACCCTCAAAGGAAAGAAGTTCCTCCTCATGTTCAGATGGAATTTCCTATGTTTAAGTTTGTGCCTGTTACCTCTTGTCCTGTCACCGGGCACCACTGAGAAGAGTCTGGCCCCATCCTCTTGCCACCCACCCTTTAGATATTGCTCAGCATTGATGAGGCCCCCTCTCAGTCTTCTCTTCTCCAGGCTGAACAGCCCCAGGTCTCTCAGCCTTTCCTCATCAGAGAGATGCTCCAGTCCCTTGATCATCTTTGTAGCCCTCTGCTGTCCCCTCTCCAGCAGTTCCCTGTCCTTCTTGAACTGGGGAGCACAGCACTGGTCCCAGTGCTCCAGCTGGGGCCTCCCCAGGGAAGAGCAGAGGGGGAGGATGACCTCCCTCCACTTGCTGGCCACACTCTTCTTTATGTCCCCCAGGATGCCATTGCCCTTCTTGGCCTCAAGGGCACATTGCTGGCTCATGGGTAACTTGTCCACCAGGACTCCCCGTTCCTTCTCTGCAGAGCTGCCTTCTGGCAGGTGAGCCCCTAACCTGAGGGACCCGAGACCAACCAAGGACCTTACAGGTCCTTGCTCTATATTTGCACGGGTTGTTTTCTCTTTTATGTGTTTTTTAAGAGCTGTAGAACAAGGGGGGAGAAAATCACTGACCTTTCCAAGTTTAGGACACGACGTTAGGTTGGGCAGCTTTACTGTTCATCATAAAGATGCACGAAAGTAAAGCAGATGAAAGGCCCTGGTGTTACTCCTAACACATACGTAGGAATGATCTTGGGTGCTGTTGAGGGGCTCTAGCTACCAAGAAGAAAGAAACAAAGAAATCAAAAAAAAAGTTGACTAAGAGAAATCAGGGAAATGCCGTGGGCCGGCTTCCCAGGACGTTGGCGCAGCTCTTGTACTGAACTGGGCAAGGGCAGGCTGAGGCTACCGAAAGCCAAGTGAACCTCCATGTGGATCGTTAGCTGTAGCTTTTTCCATAGTGAACTGAACTCTTACGAAATGCTTCATTATCCCTTGTTTCGTTCAGCATCCGCTGCTGTTGGATTCTGACCGGGTATTAAAATCCCTTAAAAAAAAAATAATAAAGAAGAAAAAAAAAAAATCAGTGCTCTTGGTAAATGTTTTCTTTCAATGACACGGATATTTTTCAGGATAAAAAGACCTATTTTTTATTTCCTATCTGTTTTGACACGAGTTTTCCTTTGGAAAGAGGTTTATTTATGACTGGCTGCATTTTGCATGTTTGGATCTGGGTACATAAATCCACAGAAATTCAACAAAGGGGATTGATGTTGACATTACATTGAAGGATGTAGACAATTTTTACTTGGGATATTTATTGTTGAAGCACATTGTTATTACGCTTTTACAGGAAATGTTTAGTAATAGAGGTTAAAGTTAATCTTGGTCCGGGTGTTGAAAAGTATTTAATTTATTACATTATTTGGCGTTATCCTGCGTTTTTCTTGGATTTTTCCTTTTTTTGAGTAGTAGTACTTCCATGTGCCTCTGAAAATTTTAAGTGTTTCGATCTCTTTCAACGTATGTAGACCTGCACGTCGGTGTTACTTCCAGTTAAAAGTAATATTTCCAAGAAATATCTCTCTTGGAGGAAGTTGTATGTATATACGTATGTGCATACACTTCTTATAGAAAGCTCTATTCTCTGTTCCTCTCAATGTATTTCACATCCAACGTGATTTATTCAGAAAGGAACGCGTAAGGAAAATTTGAAAATTGCCTAGAAATTCTGTATTTGCTGGTTTGACTACACCTTCCTTGGGAATTGCAGTTTGTGTGAAGGAACAGGTCGAGAGAGGTCATCCTCCCCCTCTGCTCTGCCCTGGGGAGGCCCCATCAGGGGCACTGGGTCCAGTTCTGGGCTCCCCAGTTCAAGAAGGACAGGGAACTGCTGGAGAGGGGACAGCAGAGGGCTACAAAGATGATGAGGGGCCTGGAGCATCTCTCTGATGAGGAAAGGCTGAGGGACTTGGGTCTTTTGAGTCTGGAGAAGAGAAGGCTGAGGGGGGATCTGATCAAGGCCTATAAATACTTCAAGGGTGGGTGTCAGGAGGATGGGGCGAGTCTTTTTTCAGTGGTGCCCAGGGACAGGACAAGAGGAAACGGGCACAACCTTGAGCATAAGGAGTTGGAGCATCTCAACATGAGGAGGACCTTCTTTCCTGTGAGGGTGTCAGAGCCCTGGCAGAGGCTGCCCAGAGAGGTGGTGGAGTCTCCTTCTCTGGAGACATTCCAACCCCGCCTGGACCCGTTCCTGTGGGACCTGCTCTGGGTGGCCCTGCTTTGGCAGGGAGTTGGACTAGATGATCTCCAGAGGTTCCTTCCAACCCCATATCGTTCTGTGATTCTGCGATTCTGTGAACATCCTTCTGAATTATGGAATCATAGAATTGTGAAGGTTGGAAGGGACCTTTCAGATCATCGAGTCCAACCACAAATATGAGTAACTGCCTGGTGAAATGGCAGGGGAATGAACAAACTGCTGCTCCGACGTTAGCTTTTTTTAGTAGTGCAGCTCAAACTGCATAAATTTTCTTTCATGCCAGGAAATAAAGTTAAAAGCAGATTTTTAAAACCAAAATCACTAAACAACATGGGTGGAGCTCCTCTGCTGAAGAAGGTTGTAATACACTCAAGTCAATATATTCTGTTTTACGCACTTCGCTGCATTAAAAATAACAATTGCTTTGATCAGCGTTGAAATTTCACTCCAAGTTTAGGAAATAATAGATTACGGTTGTCTGTGGAGGTTTAATTCAGCATCTTTGTTTCAAAAGCAAACCCGCCATCTTTAATTAAGTGATTATACATTGTTTTCTGTTCTGAATCTGGTATTATTCACTGCTTTGTTTTTTTTTTACGTCGTCTTTATTCCCTGTGTGGCCTCATGGCACACTGAACACACACCATCTAAATTCTGTCCGGAAGACAAAAAAAATACTCATTTCCTTAATTACTGATATTTGTTTCTTAGATCCCGTGATACTCATAACAGTTTCTCAGTGGTTCACAAAGAAAATACAAAATATTTTATGGATTTGGACTTGAAAAAAGAAAATACTACCCATTCTCTACACAGTTATGGAAGTTATCTACAATTCCAAATGCATTGTCTTTCAGATTTTCTTTCTTTCTGGGGTGTTAGAAGTCTAGAAATGACCTCATTGTTATGCAAGAGACAGTCCTTGCATCCAAGGTCACGTTTGGGAACCCGTCTTAGTGGTGAGACCTATGTCTGCTTTGAATTTAATAAAATCAGAGGATGGTTTGGGTTGGAAGGGACCTTAAAGACCATCCAGTTCCAAACCCCTGCCATAGGCAGGGACACCTCCCACCAGAGCAGGTTGCTCAAAGCCCCATCCAACCTGGCCTTGATTTTTTGGGTCATTTCTGTAAGGTCCTTTGCTTTACTGCAGAGTCCTGATAGGTCTAATTGATTTTCTTCCTTTCCTCCGAAAGAAGTGTTTCCAGTTGAAAAATGGAGAGGTTTATGTCAGTAGAATAAGTAAACTCACTTATAATAATTATGGAGAGGCACATGGAGACTTCCTGAGACCATTAGTGGGATGCTATTAGGATCACTGTGGAGGTAGGAGGACATGATCAGGAGGGACACCTGACCGAAGAGAAGGTCAGTGCATGAGGAAAACAATAAAACTCATTCTGGTGGAGCAAGAATGGCAAAGAGACCTTTAAGACAGGGCTTTGAAGAACGAGAAAGAGAGGAAGGAAATGAAGGAATAAGTGCCCTTGCAGCCTGGAAAGCCAAGCGCATCCTGGGCTGCATCAAAAGAAGTGTGGCCAGCAGGGTGAGGGGGGGGATTCTATCCCTCTGCTCCACTCTGGGGAGACGCCCCTGCAGGGCTGCCTCCAGCTCTGGGACCACCAAGACCAGAAGGACATGGACGTGTTGGAGCGGGGCCAGAGGAGGCCACAAAGATGCTGTGAGGGCTGGAGCCCCTCTGCTGTGAGGACAGGCTGAGAGAGTTGGGGGGGTTCAGCCTGGAGAAGAGAAGGCTCCGGGGAGACCTTCGAGCCCCTTCCAGTCCCTCAAGGGGCTCCAGGAAAGCTGAGGAGGGACTCTTGATCAGGGAGGGGAGCCATAGGATGAGGGGGAGGGCTTTAAACTGAAAGAGGGGAAATTGAGATGAGATGTGGGGAAGAACTTCTTTGCTGTGAGGGTGGTGAGATCCTGGCCCAGGTTGCCCCAAGAAGCTGTGGTTGCCCCATCCCTGGAGGTGTTCAAGGCCAGGTTGGAGGGGGCTTTGAGCAACTGGTCTGGTGGGAGGTGTCTCGGTTGGAATTGGATGATCTTTAAGGTCCCTTCCGTCACAAACCATTCTATGATTCTTCTCTGTGAGATGCCAGCAGTGAGGACCCTCGGTGACGGAAGCCCAGTTCAAGACTCGTGTTTTGCTTAAGCCTTAGCCTAAAGAGGGCTGTTAGCAAGGCACATACCCTGTGATCTTCTGCATATGGAATGAGTCTGTTAACTCCTAATGAGGATCCAGATTGGTTCCTGTCAGAGTGGGTACAGAGAGACACAGCAGTTCTCTTTAGAAGTGACCCCAGTACATATGTACACGCACACCCAGTGCGTTTGAGCGAAACCATACCAAATAAAAACAGCTCCAAGGATAAGGATTTTGGACCTTAGGTTTCGTGGCAGCGATGTCTTTTTAATTCTCTTGTTGTTGTTTCATTGTTCGGAGCCTGTCTTTGGGTTTTTGGGTGGGAGTTTTGCTCAGGCTGCTTTCTCCGGCAATTTCCTCTGATTCTCACCCACAGAGTTGTGTCCTAATTCAAGACAAATGTCTTCTCTCAGCAGCTACGAAACACCCTATTGAATTAAGGAGCAAGTGGATGAAATGGAAATACTGTGGACCCTATTGCCCTTTCCGTATTCTTACAAAATATTAACAGGGCGAACAGAAGGAACATTGAAAGGAGTTACCTTCTCGCCTGGAGACTCCTAAGGCAGATTCAGGGATATTTAGCTCGGGATAAACCTTATAATTAGTCTGAGCTTTACAAACATGTATTCTGTTTGTCCTGGAATTCTTACGTTTCCCCCCATGGCTTTAAGCCATCCTGAATTTAATTTACCACTTGCCATTCTCTCGGTAAGAGAAAAATTTCCATGGGGTGGGGGGGGGAAGGTGGGGGAGGTTACATCTGTAGTAGATCGAAGTCTGGTTATTGAGTTTATACTTTAATACGGCATGGAATTAGAAAGACTTTGTTTCTAAGTGGTGCTCCTCATCCTCACCCGAGTCTTAAGTGCAGTTAGGAGGATGTTAATTGGCGTGCCAGGCCAAAGGGGAGTGAAATTACCTGTACCACGATACAGGGGAATCATAGAATCATAGAATGGTTAGAGTTTGAAGAGACCTTAAAGATCATCTAGTTCCAACCCCGCTGCCATGGGCAGGGACACCTCCCACCAGACCACGTTGCTCAAAGCCTTGGCTTGAGCCTGGCCTTGAGCCCCTCCAGGGGTGGGGCATCCGCAACTTCTCTGGGCAACCTGGGCCAGTGTCTCACCACCCTCACAGCAAACAATTTCTTTCTGCTATCTAACCTAAATCTCCCCTCTTCCAATTTAAAACCATCACCCCTTGTCCTGTCGCTACACTTCCTGACAAAGAGTCCCTCTCCGGCTCTCCTGTAGGCTCCCTTCAGATATTGGAAGGCTGCTCTGAGGTCTCCCCGGAGCCTTCTCTTCTCCAGGCTCAACAACCCCAGCTCTCTCAGCCTGTCCTCACAGCAGAGATGCTCCAGCCCTCTGATCATCTTCATGGCCCTCCGCTGGACCCCTTCCAAGAGGTCCATGTCCTTCCTGTGTTGAGGGCTCCAAAGCTGGACACAGTGCTCCAGGTGGGGTCTCACGAGCGCAGAGTAGAGGGGTAGAATCACCTCCCTTGACCTACTGGCCACACTTCTCTTGATGCAGCCCAGGATGCGGTTGGCTTTCTGGGCTGCCAGTGCACATTGCCGGCTCATGTTGAGCTTCTCATCCACAAGCACTCCAAAGTCCTTCTCCTCAGGGCTGCTCTCCAGCCATTCTCCACCCAACCTGTATTTGTGCCTGGGATTGCCACGTCCCAGGTGCAGGACCCTGCACTTGGCCTGGTTGAACTTCATGCAGTTTGCAAAAGCCCACCTCTCAAGCCTGTCCAGGTCCCTCTGGATGGCATCCCTTCCCTCCAGCGTGTCGACCATGCCACCGAGCTTGGTGTATCAGAGTTAGGTTGATGGTTAGACTAGAAAGGGGGAAGGGTTTTACCGCTTTCCTTTTACTTCTCTAGCGATAGGAGCATCAATTCCCCAACATTCCTTGGAAAGTGGCCCCGAGCTGCCTAACAATTTATGCCTTCAGTTGAAAAATATATTTCCCGCTCTCTGCAAAAGAAACTCTGGGCTTACTTCGGTAAATATTTACTTTTGTCTCAAGGCATGAAATTCCTTGCTTCCATGTTTTTTTTTTTTTCCTCGTCTCTTTGTCTTTTCGATTCCATTTTAACAGGAAATCCTGTTTGTTAATGCAAAGCCTCCATTAAGTTTTCCGAGTAACCACTGAATTTGCTTCTAGACTTTTTCCGCAAGTGTGTCGTGACCGAGTGGTTTTCTACTTATTAATAAGAAAATTTCTTTAGGAGGCAGAATTTGGAATGTCTTTATTGTACATCAGTTACAGATCTCCATTCATGTGTAAGCAATGGCAGATAAAAGAATACTCTTTCAAATTAATCAGAAGCTTTTGTTGTCAGCTAAAGATACCTTGAAGTACTTCATTTATTTTGATCCAAGTTCAGGACTATAGAATTAAAAGGGTAGTCTTTGATGCTTGCTGTTTAACGGGAAGATGGGATAGAAATCATTTACAGAATCACATGGGGTTGGAAGGAACCTCTGGAGATCATCTTGTCCAAACCCCCTGCCGAAGGAGGTCCACCCAGAGCAGGTTGTACAGAAACTTGTCCAAGCGGGGTTTGAATGTCTCTAGAGAAGGAGACCCTGCCACCATCCTGGGCAGCCTCTTCCAGTGTTCTGCCACCCGTTTGTTTACCCAGGTTGCGTTAAAATCGTGTGTGATGCTTTGGGATTTGGCCTGACGTAGTAGGCAGCTGAGGCACGCGGCCTGTTTCCAAGGGGACACAAACTTATATTTTTGAGAAGACACTAGACAAAAAAAGTCAAAAAAAAGTCTTGTCACCGCCCGGCAAAGTCGGAACGTGGCAATACCAGCCTCACGTGGACCTTGTGCTACCTGGGAGAAACCCTTTAAACACTCTTTGGTGAGTAAGTCCATCAATGATGCCCATACAAAACCCTTTTATTTGCATATATGACCTTTTTGGAGACGGCTCACCCTAAATCTCTTGGTTTCACAAGGGATTTACTATTAGGTGGACCTAATAGTAAATAGTAAATACAGCAGAGCTTTATTCAGCAGAAGTTAGTCACGCTTCACTTTTACAAGATCAGAAAGAAAGATATAAAGTGCGCTCTTGTTTTCTGTTTAGCAGTTTGACGTCTTAATTGGTTACTTTCTCCTTCCTGGGATCCTAAATATCTCCCAGGCATTAGAGTTGGGCTCAAGTAAATAAGAGCGGTGTCCCTCCGTGGAGTCAACTGCCCCTTGGAGTTCTCCACGGCTATTCTCTCCAGTTATTTCTATTTACGTGTCATTATGGCTTGGATAATTCAAACGCAAAACGCCTCAAGGGCTCTTCAGTAGACATGGGCATTTGGGGACTTAGTGATTCTATTTTTCTGCAGTTATTCACGCTAAATGGATTTCTCCCAGGGCCTGGTTCCTTAAGTGCTTACAGAAACCTTCTCCATCGCTCCCGGAAAGGCTGCTCAACTGGCCCTACTGCACTCGCTTGCAACCGGTCCCCCCCCCATATAGAGCTATAGGCCAATACGTTTATTGTATTTCATACGAAACACGGTGCATTTGGGTTGATGTGACCTCTCGTGTGACCATACATGAAGCCTTCCTCGAGCAGATTCAGGTCCTCTGCTTGGAAATATCTGTGCCGGTGTCTTATCCAGTACAGGAGTAGATCTCTCGTGCCGTAGCACTCTTTATTTTTTTGCTGTAATCCGTTAAAAAATAGGTCAAACCCAAGAAATGTTCACATCTACAGGAATTAAGGTACGGTTTTAACTTTGAGATGTCAGGTTTCAAGACGACGATATTTTTAGAGCTTGCTATATAAAGGCGGGTGGGTTTTTTTTTTAACATGATTATGGCGTTCGTGCAGGCATTGTAAAACCCTATTGTTTAAGGAGTATTTGCATAACATGGTTTCGGTGTTTTAGGGCTTATATTTAATTCTTTAAAATTGAGAACAATAGTGCATTTGGCACGTATGTGAGAGCGGAGAGAAGGAACAGCACGCAGTACTGCTGAATTGTTCGAGAACATTCATCGTCAAATTTTTTGATCCGTGGAACTGGTTTTTTTCCATCGCCAGATAGTGGTTTGTGTTTGTGTGCTCTTGGGTTTATTTACGGGGTCCTTCTGAACCAGGAGAGTGAGGAGAAAAGATTTAAACCGCCTGAATTTCCAAGCTTCAAACAAATTATGTTGAGCAGCACTTTAGCCCTCAAGTAATTCTGTACCCAGGGCTTATAGGATATTTTTAAACATTCAGATAATTGGAAATTTGTCTTCTTGAGAAGCTCGCTGTCATTTGTTTTGGGAGAACTTCAATCCTTATCCCTTCTTTCTGTCATACAGCTCCATCTGACCTTCTTCTGCTCCTACTCTCTGACCCTTGGTTTTTCAGCTTCAAAGGTTGTTCATGTCTTCCTCACCCGAAGTTGTAGCTTTTTTTCTCCTTTTTTGGGGGGGTCCAGATTATTTCTTTCCAGAATATCTAAAATGTTGCATGTGAAACCCATCTTTTTCACGGTGTGTCTTTCAAACCTCCCCTAGTTTTGGTTGACGTGGAGATCTGCTATTTGTGGACCTTGGGACGTTTGGCGTGTTTTGACCCCGTCGGTTGGGTGATCTCCGACATAAATCTTCCTTTCTGTAAGCCGAGCAAGTGTCACTTCCCGTCTGTCTGAATACACACCTAAACTGCTTCACATTTTCCACAAGGTTTATGAAATTGCTTATTTTATTGAAATATTGCCCTGTTAATTGCCAAAGATGGGACAAGTGACAGACGTGTTACTCTTCTTGCCTGTAATGGTGCCGATGCACCAACATAAGAATGCAAAGGTTTAATTCTGGAGATACCTTTGCTGGTTTTACCTTCTCCAGATGTTTTTAACGCTACAAAACCCACAAATACAGTGAATGGAGGTGTCTCCCAAGAGCATTTGTTGTCTGCATGTTTAATCAGATTATGTAGCATGGGAAAAAAAGAAATTAAATTGTATAGAAACTATACAGTAGTGTTTCTTCCATCTCTTTTGATACAGTATGTGTAGACCAGTACCTAAATCCATGTAGGACCAGCAGAGACCACTTTGGTCGTATAGTCTGCCCTCTAACATAAACCAGACCAAAGATGAAATCAATTCCTCCTCCTGGGCTGGAATTTCTATGTTTTTTCTATCCAGTCTTGGTTTAAAGACTTCCATCACTGTCCCAACCCATGGACTACCATCCCTGGTAGAGCCAGACTGTGCTGTGCGTGGACACCTCTTCTCCTGGACATGGGGTGACCAAGGGTTGTCCCCAGGTCCATGTCTTGTCTGTCATTCCCATGTCTGGGCTCAGCCCGAGTGCAATAAAACCTGGATGCAGTTTAGGAGGAATCCCAGTCCAGCTTTTCTGTGTGCTATTAGTGACTTGCAGAGCTTCAAGGACCAAGTGGAAGGGGACTGGCAGAGCCCAAGGATGGTGATGCCACACCAATGGGTGGCTTTGAGTTTGTGTTCAAAGTGCAACCTCCTCCTCTTCCCGATGTGTTGTAGCAGAGATGCACTGAGCTTCCTCCCATGGGAGCCCTGACAGTGTAAATAGGATTTATTGTGCCTTATGCCTAGTTTGAACCACCTCTGTAAGTCCTTTGGAGTCCTCAGCACAAGAAGGACTTGGACCTGTTGGAGTGGGGCCAGAGGAAGCCGTGAAGACGCTCCGAGAGCTGGAGCCCCTCTGCTGTGAGGACAGGCTGAGAGAGTTGGGGTTCTCCAACCTGGAAAAAAGAAGGGTCCGGGGAGACCTTAGAGCCCCTTCCAGTCCCTCAAAGGGCTCCAGGAAAGCTGGGGAGGGACTCTTGATCAGGGAGGGGAGCCATAGGACGAGGGGGAATGGTTTGACACTGAAAGAGGGGAGATGGAGATGAGATTTCAGGAAGAAATTCTCTGGGCAGCCTGTTCCAGGGCTCTGCCACCCTCAAGGTAAAGAAGTTCCTCCTCACGTTTAGATGGAACTTCTTATGTTCAAGTTTATGCCCGTTACCTCGTCCTGTCACTGGGCACCCCCAAAAAAACCTGTCGTGCTTTATCTTATTTCTACTCTTATTGGAAAAAAATTGAGTGTGCTTGACAAGGTCTGGTTTTCTATGCCAGGGATACGAATGAGTCTCACCATCGCTGTTTCATTATTACGCTCAGGATTATCTTGGGTCGTCCTATTGAGTTTCTTAAAATCAAGTACACTGGTACCTTTCCATCTCATTGTCCAAAGCTTTCAGAAAGCTGCAAAATTTGGCAAAGTCTGAGTTTGGATTTGCTTCCAACTTCTAATTTTAATTCCCTTAACTTTTTTTCTAATTTTTTAGTTAAAAAAAAATCCATTTTATACATTAATTTTTTTTTTATGTGAGAAGTTTACTTTATAAGCTGTTTCCATCTGCTGTAAATCAGACTTTGTGCAGAACTTGCAGAAGCTTTTTTTACTTTTTTCTTCATGATTGTTGGCTCGTGATTTTTGGTTGACCATGAAGAAAATTGTTAAATGAGTTCCCATTATTGGCTTTTTTTTGCTTTTTTTTTTTTTTTTTGGATTCATGGGCTTTGTGGAATTGGCTTTTTGAAAGCATTAAGTTCATGGATTACTGGTTTGAATTTTTGAATTTTATTGTGTGTGCAAATAATACTTAATCAAATCACTCCTATTTAGGCAACCATTACTGTTTCGGCTGTAATAATTTCTTTATTGATTGAGATTCACCCTTACAGCTTCATCTGGATAGAGGGAGTTAAGAGACCGATGCTTTCTTAATTCCTAAAAATCGGAAAAAGACCCTGAGATTGTCGTTCAGCCTTGAGTCTTCCTCATTGGTTGGGCTCATCCGTGGCGTGGTTTGATGATCCGTAATAGATGCCAGTTGTTATTTCATCTTGCTGTTATTCCAACCTGTTATTTTGCTTTCTAAACAGTGGTCCTTAAGTGCTTCTGTGAGTGAGAGATGGGGTGAGGTACCAAGACATTTTAATTGTTCTGAATATAATTTGTTATTGTTATAAAATCACAGAATCACAGGCTGGCGGGGGTTGGAAGGGACCTCTGGAGATCATCTAGTCCAACCCCCTGCCAGAGCAGGGTCACCCACAGCAGGTTGGACAGGAACGTGTCCAGGCGGGGTTTGAATGTCTCCAGAGAAGGAGACTCCACCACCTCTCTGGGCAGCCTCTTCCAGGGCTTTACCACCCTCAAAGGAAAGAAGTTTTTCCTCACGTTCAGATGGAATTTCCCATGTTCCAGTCAGTTCCCATTGACCCTTGTCCTGTCACCGGGAGCCACTGAGAAGAGTCTGGCCCCATCCTCTAACACCTGCCCTTAGATAGTGCTCAGTGTTGATGAGGTCCCCTCTCAGTCTTCTCTTCTCCAGGCTGAACAGCCCCAGGTCCCTCAGCCTTTCCTCATCAGAGAGATGCTCCAGTCCCTTCATCATCTTTGTAGCCTCCACTGAACTCTCTCCAGCAGTTCCCTGTCCTTCTTGAACTGGGGAGCCCAGAACTGGTCCCAGTGCTCCAGATGGGGCCTCTGCAGGGCAGATCAGAGGGGGAGGATGACCTCCCTCGACCTGCTGGCCACGCTCTTTTGAATGCTCCCCAGGAGACCGTTGGCCTTCTTGGCCACAAGGGCACATTGCTGGCTCACGGTAGTTGTCTGTATTGGGTGAGATCAAAGGGCTGTCAAGCTCCATAGTGTGTCTGACAGTCGATGGAAAAGAACGGAAGGAAGAAGAAAAGTATTCTGGGAGAAAACTCTGGATGCTTGTCAACCTGTGCAAGCTGCACATGTTGACATATATATATTTATATGTATATGTGTATATACGTATTTTTCATATAGGCATATATACATATTTTTCAATTTGATATCAGCTTGATTTTTAGTGGGGTAAAAAATAGAAGTTTGACTAAGACACATGAGGGAAATTTGGGAGACGGTCTTTATTTCCACTTCGGCATGAATTGACACTTGTCTCGTGTGCCTTGTTTTGGGGAGGGGAACGTCCTTGTTGTAAAACATCGTTGCTGTTTTTAAATCGCATTATTCATGCCTTAAAAATCCAAATAAAGCCCCAAACCTTCCAGGCACTGAGGATGGGACTACCACATAATCACGCATCTCCTTTAGAAGGCAACGTTTGTCGACTATAAAAGATTTTTATGAACTAAATTTCATGCAAATTCCTTTTGAGGATTGTAATTAAATCTGTTTCGATACTTTAAAAACTAAGTTGATATTTTTCAGGGTGGTTTTCAGCGGTAGAGAGAGGGGAATCACAAGAAGTGAATTGCTTGGTGGTGAAGTTCTACACCATTTCAGGAGGCAATGCTGCTTCCTTCAGAGCTCCAAATTCATCAGTTAATCACAGCATCTGGCCTTAATTTCTTCTCTTTAATTGTAGCGTTTCTGTGGAGCTCCTGGTGCAGTTCGACATGTTTTTATTCTTAGCGTGGAAAAATTCCTGCCTACGTGTCCCTGCCCTCGTGCTCCTCTACGGGATGGTTCTTTGAGAAGGTTGACCAACTTCTGAAGAAGAGAATTGTGTTGGGCTGGTTTATTTTAACCTGAATATTGGTGTTCTGGGCAGAGGTCCCAGGAAGAAGTGTCCCAGCCCAGGTTGCGAAGGTGATGAGATGTGGTAGGAAAGCAAAGCTTCGCAAGGGGTGAAAGACAAAAACTGGTGCCAAAGACAACCTACAATAGAACATGTCCCTTCTCTCCTGCTTTGGAAATAGAAATCAGCCACCAGGGCTTGCTTATGCCATAAACGAGCACTCTAGTTTAGTTACATCATGCTTAATTTAAAAAAAAAAAAAAAAAAGGAAAATATTTAAGGAAGCAAAAATAGGACATAAAGAAATAGTCTTCCATCCTTTTCCTTTCTCCTTCTTTTTGCCGGTTCTTTCCGTCTGTCAGAGAACAGAAATTTACTCTTCTCTCTTCCGATTCCATGTGGAATATCAATGTATGTGCATTTTCCTCTTCACACGTATTGAATAAATTCACTTTTCAAAATTGTGATCCCACTTCTCTGTGTTTAAATTTCTTTGATAGCCAAAATGCTTTATGCATTTTGGAGAAGAACCTACTTGTTGGAAATCCTTGCTCTTCCAAATTCTTCCTCTCCGTGAAATTATCTGTATCTTCTGAAGCCGAAAGACACCAGATTTAACCGGTTCTTGCTACACACCCCACACACCCCCCCCATAAGCATCACCAGGTTGGTTTTAACCGATTATTCTGTCTCCGCAGCACTAGATGGTGCTGATGACAGTATCTCTGAGCCTTCAAAACCACCAGTGATTGGAAAAGCAGTGCTGCTGGTTCAGAGCAAGGACCGCTTTGCAAATCCAAATCTGAATTTCGACAGAAATACCAGTCTGTGAATACAGAAGGGGAAAAGATGGAAACCCTTCTGGTGTATCTTATTTCTGCATTGACTTCTTTTTAACAGGGAACGTTTTCTAGTGGTTTTTGACTAATAGTTGTGAATTAGTGGGAGGTTGGCGATTGGTCCCAGCAATGACACATCTCGGCGAGGCTGTGTTGGATAGCACGCAGGAAAAGAATAAGATTCTGGTTTTCATGACGTCAAATATATTGTGTTACCCTGAAAACACCAAATATTCTCAACCCTTGTAACCACCACGGAGGTCTTGTAATCTCATCTGACGTTCTTGCTGTATCGGTCCAGTTGTGATTATACCGCCCCAGCGATAGTGTCCTGGTGGGACTGGGATTTGGGTGGCTGTGGAACCAGCCCTGGTTTCAACCGTGCCCATTCCTCGTGCTGAACCTTGAGGAAGGTACAACCTACCCAAGGGCTCTCATCTGGGTTCATTAGATACCTTAAGTGTGGCAAAGGTTGTCCGTAAAAGGAAGCTGTTAATCTGTTCTAAGAAATATCTGACTGAAGAGGTGTTGGGTAATGGTGGAATTTATTGAGTTGGCTCTTGGGAGGTAAGATTTGGGCTTAAGAAGCGTAACTAAATCCTTGTGGTGGTGAGAAGTGTTGGAAAAGCCTTTTCCCGAGGCTCTTGACAAGCAATGAGGGGACAAACAGTGATACTCCGAGGAATCTACTCCTACAGTCTGTGAAGGACACGATATCAATGATGTACGTTAAGTAAAAAAAATAATAAGAGGACTTCTTCAAATGCTGAGCATCCTTTCTTGAGGCAGAGAAGCTTTCCAAACACTGAAGCTGTGCTCCAGCTCTAAGAAGTAGAAGCTATCTAGAATATAACACTGAGGTAGTATTTCGCTACTTAGTTTTTTAATTACTAAACTGACTTTAATTAATAGCACCTTTGCTGTGAGGACAGGCTGAGAGAGTTGGGGTTGTTCAGCCTAGAGAAGAGAAGGCTCCAGGGAGACCTTCGAGCCCCTTCCAGTCCCTCAAGGGGCTCCAGGAAAGTGGGGAGGGACTCTTGATCAGGGAGGGGAGCCATAGGACAAGTGGGAAGGGTTTTAAACTGAAAGAGGGGGGATTGAGATGAGATCTTGGGAAGAACTTCTTTGCTGTGAGGGTGGTGAGAGCCTGGCCCAGGTTGCCCCGAGGAGCTGTGGTTGCCCCATCCCTGGAGGGGTTCAAGGCCAGGTTGGAGGGGGCTTTGATCAATGTGGTCTGGTGGGAGGTGTCCCTGCCCAGGGCAGGCGGTTGGAACAAGGTGATCTTGAAGGTCCCTTCCAACCCAAACCATTCTATGATTTTGGAACTGAATCTGGTGAACTAGGAGTCTGCCACTGCTCCTTGTCCCAAGAGCAAGAGTAACCAGCCCTAAGAGCAGCGTGCTGAGCCATTAGTGAATTTTTTGGTGCTTGTTTGTCAAGGCAGCCTTTTTACCCTCTAAGGACCAACGCGGTCATCCTAGGAAAGCCTGACAGGAGTCCTGCAGTGCTTCAAAAGAAGCCAGAGAAATGTTTTTAAATACAGAAATCCTTAAAACACATGACCTTTACCAAGATGTGAAGAGGGGAACATGGGTTATCTGGGAACTGAAAGCCATATTTGAGATATCCAGTGGCTTTACAGAATTATTTGACTCCTTGAAGCTACTGAGCGGTACCTGGTGGCCTTTGTCCACTGCTTCTGCTGACATCTCATCCCTCCTTCCACCATTGCAGTCAAGTTACATTCTCCTTTTATATCAGATATCACAGCCTCTGTGAGTGTCCTCGCTGTGCTTTTTTTTTGGAATGGACAAAAAAAAAAATATCTTTATTTCTCTGTATGTATATGGACCTCTGATTTCACAGGTTGCTTTTAAAGCTGAGGGTGATGCTTTATTCCTTGACTTAGGCTAAAATGAATTTGAAAAGCACTTAGACGATCAAACTGCCAAAACTCAGCCTCCAAATACCCAAAGCTTCCGTCATATACTTGGATTCTTCCTGTACCAAGCAAATAGGTTATTGAAATGAATAATAACACAAGATGTTTAAGGATACATTGCAATATATTGCATGAGGTGCTGAGCTTAAAAATGGCATTTTAGTCAACACATGAACGAAAATTGCATGTAGACCATTACTTCTGTTGTAGTTTGACTTTTTAAGAAGGTAACCGTGACCGTATGATGCTCTTCACGTCATTTATTGTATAGAACGCTTCTCATTCAAATTCTGCTGTTGCTTAGCCCAGATGTTAAAAAAAAAAACAAAAAAAATAAGTTCTGCAATTATCGTGCGTTGCATTTTTTAAATTTCCTCATTCAAGTTTGTGTGTGTAATAAAACATCTCTTCTGACGGGATATTTCAGAACGCTATTGTGAAATGATTTTAATCCCCCCCCCCCCCCCTTTTTTTTTTCCCCCTCCAGCTTATTTTCTTTGCTGTCTAAAAAACACAACAAAGTGTTGGAGCAGGCGACGCAGTCCTTGAGAGGTTCCCTGGGTTCAAACGACTCTCCCCTTCCCGATTATGTGAGTATCGAGCTTCCACATTTTGGTGGGTGCTTCAAAACAGAAGCGGGGCATCCCTCAATCTCCAAAGATTTATCGAAACGGGTGACGGCTCAGTAACCACCGACACCAAAATACAGGAACCTGTATGAATGATGTCATGTCTGAAACGTCTTTTTTTTTTTTTTTTAAAAATAAAATTACACTTACAAATGGCAAAACAACACCACGACTATTCCTAGCGCGAAGACTTACTGTACCTCATCGGCTCGCAATTCCCGTACAGTTAAAAAACACCATTTTTAAGAACGGGCCCTTGGCATCCGCAGGAGGTTCAAATGCCTACGAATTCTTGAAAACGATTCCCTAAAAATGCTTGAAAAACAATTCCCAGTGAGCTTTTGGGGGAGCGCTGCAGTCGTGGGACAAATTGGTATGTTCTGAAGATGGGAATACGTAGAGTCCTCTTCGGTTTTACTGAGCCAATACCCACAAATAGGCAACAATTTTGTAATTTAATTGCACGGCTTGTTGGAAAATCTCTAGTTTCGGTACGAGGAGATGTCTTCCAAGGACTTTGAATAATATCTTTGTACTGCTGAAGTATCGTTGGTTTGTACTCGTTTGAACTCTCGCTGCGAGGCTGTGTGAAAAAGTGTCGATTTATCGGTTGCTCTGGATTTTTGAGGACGAAAAATGTAACAACTGTTTTATTTTCAGCCTTAATACGTGTTCCAGGACATGCCTTTTTGAGACTTAACTGTCATATTACTCTAAACGTGAAGTAGAAAAGTGCCTAAAAAAGATAATTTGACGTAATAATTTAATGGCTTAAATTTGATTTAACTAATTGGCGTTTTAAATGTGCGTCTTTCAGCTATTATTGCTGACACGTACCATACAAACTAGAGGCACTTCGTTATTCAGAGACACGCGGGTCTAGAATCATAGAATCATAGAATTGCCTAGGTTGGAAGGAACCTTTAAGATCATCTAGTCCAACCATAGTCTAGAGAGAGAACGGATCGGGTTTTTCCTGTGTATTCCCCCTCTCTTTCCGTGCTCTAATTCACGTGAAGCTCCTTACGACACCCGTGGTTTTAGGGCTTCTCATTTCTCTCCCAGAAGTTGCCATCTGACCTTTAATTCTTGGAACTTGAAACACTTCAGCAAGAACCTCCTCGAGTTAGTTTGTGGTTAAGGAGTGGGAGATCCCACTTCTCTTTGCGTGGTAAGGTGATACACAAGCTGGATAAAGCTCTTTCCTCTGCATGGGCTCGAAAAACTGGAAGCTCTCGAGACTTCGGACACCTCGAAGAGGATTTGGTGGCCCTTTCCCATGGCTTCGCTTCTCAAGGAATAGGGGTTCCTGGTATAGGGGCTTCCACTGTGGTATTTTGGATGCATTTTTGAGTGTCGTGCTTGATAATGCTCTTGGGGCTGTATTTGTCGGAGGTGATTAACCCTAGTGTCATGTCCGGTTCTGGTTTTAAGCAATTACACTGTTACATGTTCAAATACCTCCCGTGGTCTCATGGGTCTTTATTGAGCTCTCCTGGAGTGCTGTGGGGCTTCAGTTGGCTTTCAGGGCAAAGGGAGGCTTCTTTGGTGGAGATGATGGCTTTTCATACCGGAGATACATCGTACCATATCATACCAGAGACAAGAAGGCTCCGGGAAGACCTTAGAGCCCCTTCCAGTCCCTCAAGGGGCTCCAGGAAAGCTGGGGAGGGACTCTTGATCAGGGAGGGGAGCCATAGGACGAGGGGGAAGGGTTTTAAACGGAAAGAGGGGAGATTGAGATGAGATCTGGGGAAGAACTTCTTCGCTGTGAGGGTGGTGAGAGCCTGGCCCAGGTTGCCCAGAGAAGCTGTGGCTGCCCCATCCCTGGAGGGGTTCAAGGCCAGGTTGGAGGGGGCTTTGAGCAACCTGCTCTGGTGGGAGGTGTCCCTGCCCAGGGCAGGGGGGGTTAGAACTGGATGGTCTTTAAGGTCCCTTCCAACCCAAACCATTCTATGATTCTAGAGCTGGTTCTACATAACATGCAGTGCCCCTGCCCAGAGGGGTTGGAGTGAGCGCTTGGGACAGGGTTTATGGGCACAGGAGCTCCATAAACTGGAATTGCTGCTAAAGGCTGTGTATTTTGATACCAACCTCTGAGTCGTTGTGGTTAAATAACTGCCAAGCATCTTCAGATCCCTGGAGAATAGGGCTGAAATTTTTAACACTAACTTCTATGCCTGATAGAGGGACTGCAGTTGTATATGGCCTGTTGTCAGAATATTGATTTTATGAAAAGAGCCTTATATTTTCTTTTCTAGACAAACAAATTACCATCCCCGCTGTTCAGAGGAAAGAAAACAGCATGATACACACATGTGTTTGTAAAAGAGCACATATATATAAATACCTATATAAGTGCACACACCCATAGGCATTAATGTGAAGATATCTATGTGTATATATTTCAGGATGTGTAATAATTTGGTGCTTGAAAACGATTTTATGGATTTTGGGCTTCTTTTTAGCTTACTGGATGCAAACTCTACTGCAGCTGAGAAAGGACCCAAGTACGTAGTTATCCCCAAGCAGACGGAGCCAGCTGAGAAATGCAGTTTATGGGGAAGCGCTCTGGAGTGCAGCCTGGAGATTTAGATGCTTCCCTGAATTTCTTCCCGTTTATTGTCGGTGCGACGTAGGGAGGGAGGGGACAAGGACAGCAGTTGGAAAGATTGCTGTAGGGGAGAACTGAAGTCCATTGCCTGTATTTCGGAAGAAGAATATATACTTTTATGCATGGCTTTTTTTTTTTTAATGTCCAATGGACATTTTTTTAATGGACTCAATGATCTCAAAGGTCCCTTCCAACCAAGAAGATGCTGTGATTCTGTGAAATAGTTCATGTTCCAGCACAGGCAATTGACTATATAAAAAGTTGAGGCCAGATTTCATTTACTTCAGCATATTCTGCTCCTGAAAGCCCATGTTTGTGTTGTCTGTAAGGATAGGGAAAAATCTGAGAACTGAGATAACTTTAAGTGTCTGAAGAACTGAAGCTCGTTCTACCACCGTATGCCAGTGTGGAGCTGGGAAAGGGGGAACACTGAGGTTGCCTCCTCTGCCCAGGTTTACATCTAGGGAGGAGGAGGATTGTTTAGCAGACTATTCTCGTCATAGGTTTCATTCAGATCAGTCAAACATATGCTTTAAAAAATACATTTCTCCTTATTTTAATTATTTTTTAATTTATTTAATTTAGAATTACTTTTTTTACGGCGCTGTGTAATCCAAAAGGGAATTTTCATGGTACCTGCATCACAAGGGGTAAATCGTCCGTAAAATTATTCTAGGTCTTGTTTATGGTTTTACCTTTCTACTCATTGGTGAGTACCAGACTTCAAAAACCAAATTATGGTAAATACTGTGAGTTCCTTCTTAGGGCTAGACCAAATGGAGATGAGATGGGCATCTCTTAATTCCGGAATGCTCGAGGTGTAGTAGTGTTTTTCCCATACTTTGCTTCCGTTACTGTGAACACCCAAGTTCTTGACCTAATATACAGTCCCTAAGCTGCTGATCATCAATGGTGCTAAGAATATATTGGGATTCTCCTTTTTTGTGGTCTTTTTGTGAGTATCCGCTGTGGACTACCATCGAGTCTGTGGTGTGCCGATAAAGCTGTGGGTGTTGTGCTGTCAACTAGAAAAAGGAACTGACCCAGTTGGCTTTTAGAGTGCTCTTGTTGAGGTTTTCTGAGCTTTAAAAAAGAAATAAGAGCAAAATGTTTTATTTATTAAGGCTGGACCAGTTTCCTGGTCCTTTCCTGATAAACTGTTGTCAATACAATGGGATTCAGGAGCAGGATGGAGAATCACAGAATGATATGGGGTCAGAAGGGACCTCTGGAGATCATCTAGTCCAACCCCTCTGCTAAAGCAGGGTCAACCAGAGCAGGTTGCACAGGAACGTGTCCAGGCTGGGTTGGAATGTCTCCAGAGAAGGAGACTCCACCACCTGTCTGGGCAGCCTGTAAGTCAGGGCAGCTTGAGAAGTCAGTGGGGAGAAGAGAAGAACCCCCCATCATCCAACCATCACCTTGAAGACAGGATCCTTGGTTAGTCCAATTCTCAGGCTGCTTCATGTACTAGTTTTTAAATAAGCTTTATTATTGTTATTTCCATAGTAGCAATGACCTGTTTTGAAATACCGCAGTTTGGTCAAGTTGTCCTTGCCCATGAGGATCTCCAGGCTTGATTGGGAAAAATCCAGTCGGGGTTTTTATTGCTTTCTTCCAGTTCAAATCAAGACAAATTACTTAAGTAAACATATCAGTGGTGTTCTTAGTAATTTTATTACAGCCTGATGTAATTTGTTAAATCATAGATACTTAGCAGCAGAACTGGGAGCATGCTAACTTCTCTGAGAAAGCAGCACATCAGACCTGTTGTTGGAGCTGCCAGCTACCCAAACGGTTGATTTTTAAGGATTTCATGGCATTGTCTGCGATTTTGAGCACTTCAACACTTGTCATACTGCAGCTGGAAAGGAGGGATTCTCCTTAACTCTTTCTAGGAAAGGAGGGGATGGAGAATCATAGAATGGTTTGGTTTGGAAGGAACCTTAAAGACTATCTAGTTCCAAACATCCTGCCCTGGGCAGGGACACCTCCCACCAGACCAGGTTGCTCAAAGCCCCATCCAACCTGGCCTTGAACCCCTCCAGGGATGGGGCATCTACCACCTCTATGGACAACCTGGGCCAGGGTCTCACCACCCTCATAGGAAAGAATTTCTTCCTAATATCTCATCTAAATCTCTACCCTCTTCCAGTTTGAAGCCATTACCCCTCATCCGATCACTGCATGCCCTTGTAAAAAGTCCCTCTCCAGCTTTCTTGTAGGCCCCCTTCAGATACTGGAAGGCTGCTATAAGGTCTCCCTGGAGCCTTCTCTTCTCCAGGCTGAACCCCCCCAACTCTCTCAGCCTGTCCCCACAGCAGAGGGGCTCCAGCCCTCTGATCATCTCCGTGGCCTTCTCTGGCCCCGCTCCAACAGGTCGATGTCCTTCTGATGTTGGTGGCCCCAGAGCTGGAGGCAGCCCTGCAGGGGGTTCTCCCCAGAGCAGAGCAGAGGGGCAGAATCTCCCTGGCTCTGCTGGCCACGCTGCTGGGGATGCAGCCCAGGATGCTGGGAGTTTTCTGGGCTGCCAGTGCACTTTGCCGGCTCATGTTGAGCTTCTCATCCACCAACACCCCCAAGTCCTTCTCCTCAGGGCTGCTCTCCAGCCATTCTCTGCCCAGCCTATATTTGTGTTTGGGATTGCCCCAGTCCAGGTGCATGACCTTGTACTTGGCCTGGTTGAACTTCATGAAGTTCGCACGGGCCCACCTCTAAAGCCTGAAGAAGAGTATAAATTTTGAATTTTGGCAAGCTTACGTCAAGGGGTTCAGAATTCTCTCCCTGATGTAAGAAAAAACCAAATTTGCTTAACACAAAATAAAAATGAACTGTAAGACTAGCTTTAGGTTCAAAGAGACCCAAGGCATCATCCCTTGGGTCTGCATTTGGATACAAAGCTTTTGATTTGGTTTCTAAATTTATTTCCGCATCTCTTCATACAACACAGGGACGAGGGGGTTTATTTTTATGGCACTGGGAACCCAACCTCTTGTTTACTGGTGGTGGGCGTGAAGGCTGTGGAGTTCAAAGGAAACTCCCCGGGACACGTTTTGAGAATCACTCAACACCCAGGGTAGGGGTCGTGGTTCTAAGCACCCCACGCTGCTGTCTGCGGGAGTTCTTCTCTTCCCATCCGTAGGGATTCTACCAACAGCCTTCGGTTGCATTAATGGAATAATATTAACAGAAAATAGCGTAGGTAAGATCATTACTAGCCACATAGGAAAAAAATGCTAAAATTCACTTCAGTTTAACTTTTTTTACCTTCCAAATTTTGGCTATTAACAAAAAAAAAATAAAAACGCATTGTTCTATCCAGATGAAGCTTAAACGCTTTAGGAAAAATTCTAAAAATAATCCCACTTAGTGCCAATATCTTCAATTATGTCACATATAGGGCTGTCACTTAAACAGCACTTCGATGGTGGAGGGATTGTGTCAGTGATAGGAAAAATGTACTGTTAGACTTTTCTATTTACAAGTGGGCTCCTGTGAATATACGAAAAGCCATCCTTTAATTCCCTGGCTGAAATCTGTTGGTTTTGTGTTATTTAGGGTATAGAAATAAATGCGTGTTGGCAATCCAGAGGGAAAAATGTAAAGAATAGGAGTGGAAGTAAGCTATGTGTATACCTATAAGTGTATCATAGACTCATAGAATGGTTAGAGTTGGAAGGGACCTTAAAGATCATCCAGTTCCAACACCCTTGCCATGGGCAGGGACACCTCCCACCAGACCAGGTTGCTCAAAGCCTTGTCCAACCTGGCCTTGAACCCCTCCAGGGATGGGGCAGCCACAACTTCTCTGGGCAACCAGGGCCAGGGTCTCACCACCCTCACAGCAAACAATTTCTTTCTGCTATCTAACCTAAATCTCCCCCCTTCCAATTTAAAACCATCACCTCTTGTCCTGTCGCTACACTTCCTGACAAAGAGCCCCTCTCCGGCTCTCCTGTAGGCTCCCTTCAGATATTGGAAGGCTGCTCTGAGGTCTCCCCGGAGCCTTCTCTTCTCCAGGCTGAACAACCCCAGCTCTCTCAGCCTGTCCTCACAGCAGAGATGCTCCATCCCTCTGATCATCTTCATGGCCCTCCGCTGGACCCCTTCCAAGAGGTCCATGTCCTTCCTGTGTTGAGGCCTCCAAAGTTGGACACAGAACTCCAGGTGGGGTCTCACAAGGGCAGAGTAGAGGGGTAGAATCACCTCCCTTGACCTGCTGGCCACACTTCTCTTGATGCAGCCCAGGATGCGGTTGGCTTTCTGGGCTGCCAGCGCACATTGCCGGCTCATGTTGAGCTTCTCATCCACGAGCACTCCCAAGCCCTTCTCCTCAGGGCTGCTCTTCAGCCACTGGGCTGCTCTCCAGCCATTGATATATATAAATATATACATTGTATATATAAATATATACAAAATATATATATTTTTATAAAAACATACATATACACACAGTATATAGTTTTATATATTATATATGTATATATATATAAGGTCTGCAGTAGCAAAACTTGGTGGTACTGGGAGAGTTCCCAGTCAGAGCTGACTTTTCCTGGCTCTTTCCCAATCCAGTTAAATCTACCTGCTGTGTGGAGCTGGCGTTACACGGAGGCTTGGAATTCTGCGCATGTCAATGAGGTTTTTTTTCCCTCTCGTCTTAATAACGAGAATTCAACTTCGCATTCGGGCGATGAGATTTCTCTATTTCTTTTTTTTTTGGGGGGGGAGGGGGGGGGTGTTTTTTTTTTTTTGTTTTCCTTCTCGCTTTGTGCTCCGTAATGGTCTAAATGAAGTCCAACATTTAGATTCTTCTTTGATTTTATCCTTGATTTCTGTGGTAAATAGAAAGCAGCTGTCGATTTAAGCATCTAATTCTTGAAACTCCTAGGCCCCTCAAGCGTCATCTGGAAATAATGTAGCTTGTAAAACAAAGCTAAGAAGAAAAAGCAATGTTTGTTTTATGTGGGATGAAGGACTTCAGTTGGGGTCCTTCTAATTCGGCCGTTATGAGGGTTATTAAAAAGCAGTATTACAAAAGGGGTTTCAAGAAAAAAAGAGCTTTTTTTTTTTTTGCAACTTGTATCTCCTTATTAGAGCTGATTATGTTCAAAGCTGCAAGTACTTCGTAAATAGTCATTATTTTCGTTTCTCCAACAGAGAACCAGCCTAATCTGCCTCCTGTACGTGGGTAGACGTTAAAAGGTTCCCCTATTTTCATTTATTCCCCGGGAAGAAATTGTCTTTCGTAAATAAGGACTCCATATTTATCTTAGAAATCTGGGATTGCTAAAGAGTAGGTGAAATAAAGTCTATGAACTGCAATATTAACTGTCTTTTAAACATAATGAAACAAATCTAAAAGCTATGAATTTTCTGGATTCAGTTGAGTTGCAGCGGATGAAAGATGATGGTACCAGTCTGGAGTCAGCCTTGTTTTCCAGTATCTCTAGTTTAGTCATGGCCTTGCTCAACAACTAAAGCGAAATGAATCACAGAATCCCAGAATGCTATGGGGTTGGAAGGGACCTCTGGAGATCATGTAGTCCAACCCCCTGCCAAAGCAGGGCCACCCAGAGCAGGTCCCACAGGAACGTGTCCAGGCGGGGTTTGGAATGTCTCCGGAGAAGGAGACTCCACCACCTCTCTGGGCAGCCTCTGCCAGGGCTCTGCCACCCTCACAGGAAAGAAGTTCCTCCTCATGTTTAGGTGGAACTTCTTATGTTCAAGTTTGTGCCCATTTCCTCTTGTCCTGTCCCTGGGCACCACTGAAAAAAGCCTGGCCCCATCCTCCTGACACCCACCCTTGAAGTATTTATAGGTGTTGATCAGATCCCCCCTCAGTCTGCTCTTCTAGAATGTTCTAGAAATACCTAATACTAACAGCTGTGGACTAAAATCTTTTGTCCACAATATTTGTCTGCCGTTGCATTGTCATATAAATCCTGTTGTGTCCCTTCCGTGTCACTAAGCAGAGTTTTTTCATGTAATAATAAGGAATTTCAGGTAAGGTTACAGGATGTTGCGATGCAAATGTATTTTGACGGAGGGTGATGTCCAAAAAAGTAACTCATTTGCTATCAATGTGAACAATATTTGAGCCATAAGTAAATATTGTGATGTTTTGGGGATCATGTAATACATTCTCTGCTTGCATATCTAAGACTGCATTAGATATGTAGCGGCTCTATCTAATTTTTTTTAATTGTCTCAAGAACTGATTTAACGCAGAGCTCTGCCACCAGACCTAAGTGTTTCCCTCTAAGTGCTTGCTATCGCGAAGAAATAGGAAGCCTTCCCCGCCATCGTCTGATGACTCTAGTAATGATGCAGAAATGAAATTAAACCCACTTCCGAATCAACTGGTCAGCCGTAACAGAATTAGCGGCAGGCAATTAACGTCGTTTAGCGGGTAGCCTGTAAAATACTGCTTAGTGGTAACTGCGGCGAACGGACCGAACGGGTGTTGCTTCTTCAGCTGTAGAATTGAAGACGCCGTGGGCGGAATGGGAAATTTTTGGCCAATTAAATCAAGACTCCTAATTGAAATATATCCATATTTGTTAAATAGTTGGGGCGGGGGGGGGGGGAAGCTAAATTAGTTTATTTTGTCTTAATGTTTCTTCAAAACTCAGGAGCCACCTACTTTTTACCAAAAGCACTTCCATATTCTGTTTGTCTGTATTTTCTTCCATTTTTATATATCTTATGAACGTTTATGTTTAAGAGTCTGAACAACTTCCTTTTTGTGTATGACTTTTTAGATCCTTTTGTTGGCTACTTTAACAAACTTCTAATAAGTTTATACAACAAAACGCTGCTTTAGGATGTTTGCTGAAGGTAGTTATATGGGAAACCAATATAATATTTTAATGTTTTTGTATGGTATGTGCATTCTAACAACTGAAGTTGCATTTAAGAGGAGAATTGCCCTTGATTTGCACTAAATTACCTTCTTTTTGATTACTCCGAGTTGATGGCTTGAGAGCAGAAGTAACATTTTCAATATCAGGTTATTCTTGGATTTGCCTGTCTCCACTCCAGTATTGAGCCAAAGGCCTATAAATACATTTTCTAAATATTAGTCATACCCTCCTTCAGATGAGTTATATTTTAGTTCAAGAATATTACTCCTACCTAATCCCCCTATTTTTATATCATCAAAAATAACCTTTTCAGAATAGACTGAAATAACCAACCTAACCCAAATCTAAAGCAAGCTTTTTGGACTGAGTAATAGCCAAATTCTGCAGTTCTGTCTGAATTCTTAATCAGTTCTTCCCTTGAAATGAACTGGGAACTTTTCCGAAAAAATGCTGCATAAATTATCCTTAAACAGAAAGAAGAAACGATCCTGAAATCCCATGGTAAAGATGTTGGTGAAGTCCAATCTATTTAAACTTGCATATATTAGTATGAAGGACTAATGGTTGTCGGCACTTGGTCTTTGCATTATCGTGTCTTTAATGGTGTGGTTGAAGGATTTGGAGACAAACATTGAAGAACATCAAGAAGATGCTCTTTCATTGTTCCTGAGCTCCACGAAAGTCTCATTGGTGTCTGGTATTTGTGTTCTATAGATGTCTTTAATCCTTATTTCACTTGGAAACCCTCAGTATTTGGAAAAATAAGGGTGAAAATTCGTACTTTTTTTTTTAAAGAAAATTTAGTGTGGTGGCATCATCTTATGATCATCTGATTGAAGATCTTTCGTTCTTCAGATTTATGAGACGTGAGAACAAATAGGAAGAAGTGGGAAGAACTTCTGGCAGTAGCAATACAAACACCTACTGAAGTCTTTTTAAAAGCCTGTTATTTCGGTCATTACACACATTTGAAGAAATCAAGACATGAACATCATCATTTTTTCCTTATTGTCCTCCTTTCATAATTATATAGGTTTAGGGTTTTGCCATTATTTTGCAGGAAAGGCTATAAATGATGGCATTTGTTAATATTTTTTTACTTAAAAGACATGTTTTGAATAAGAAGACTTAAGTGAGCGTCCTTTAAAGAGAAGATGATCAATCATAGAATAGAGTCATAGAATAGTTTGGGTTGGAAGGAGCCTTATAGACCATCCAGTTCCAACCCCCTGCCCTGGGCAGGGACACCTCCCACCAGAGCAGGCTGCTCAAAGCCCCCTCCAACCTGGCCTTGAACCCCTCCAGGGATGGGGCAGCCACAGCTTCTCTGAGCAACCTGGGCCAGGGTCTCACCACCCTCACAGCAAAGAAGTTCTTCCCCAGATCTCATCTCAATCTCCCCTCTTTCAGTGTCAAACCCTTCCCCCTCGTTCTATGGCTCCCCTCCCTGATCAAGAGTCTCTCCCCAGCTTTCCTGGAGCCCCTTGAGGGACTGGAAGGGGCTCGAAGGTCTCCCCGGAGCCTTCTCTTCTCCAGCCTGAACCCCCCCAACTCTCTCAGCCTGTCCTCCCAGCAAAGGGGCTCCAGCCCTCACAGCATCTCCATGGCCTCCTCTGGCCCTGCCCCAGCAGGTCGATGTCCTTCTGATGTTGGTGGCCCCAGAGCTGGAGGCAGCAAGGCAGGGGGGTCTCCCCAGAGTGGAGCAGAGGGGCAGAATCCCCCTGCTCACCCTGCTGGCCATGCTGCTTTTGATGCAGCCCAGGATGCGGTTGGCTTTCTGGTCTACCAGTGCACTTTGCCGGCTCATGTTGAGCTTCTCATCCACGAGCACTCCCAAGTCCTCCTCAGGGCTGCTCTCCATCCATTCTCCCCCCAGTCTGTATTGATTCCAGGGATTGCCATGTCCCAGGTGCAGGCCCCTCAACTTGGCCTGGTTGAACCTCATGAGGTTCATACGGCCCACTTCTCAAGGTTGTCCAGGTCCCTCTGGATGGCATCCCATCCCTCAGGCGTGTCAACCACGCCACTCAGCTTGGTGTCACCTGAAAACTTGCTGAAGGTGCTAAAGAAGATGCGAGAGCTTGGTTTAGAAAGGGATGAGCGCTATCTCAGGGTCTCTTCACGCCTCCCCAAATTAAGCAGTAGAATTTTGTACCCTGATTTTTCTACTATGCATGGGAGAGAGCTGGAAGCCTGATTCAACACAAGGATTTTAGAAGGGCCTGAGGTGTGAGAAAGCAGGAGCTGTAGATAGAATATGGGATATATGAAAAAGCCATCATAAGACTCTCTTTAAATACTGTTTATTGCTGCAACATTTGCTCAACTCAGACTAATGACAGATTTTGATGAGAAAAAACACCAGTACTGATTTTCCAAAGCATCTTTTTTTGCTGATTTGGTCTTTAGACCCTTTTCCTGCTGCCTCCTTCACACGAGTGGGTTGTTCAGAGCTTTTCAGGAGAAGGTGGTTGCTCTGGACGGTTGGACTTTGTCAAACCCTCTGTAGACAAACAGAAAATCCCAGGGCAGTAGCTCTCCAAAAAGGAGGATTTATTTTTGTAACTGCTATGTATTTCAACAACGTAATAAAATAAACTTTTAGTGTTCCTAGAGCAAGGTTTTGATTGAAAAATGGAGTGCTTAAAAACCCAGAAGTACGTTACCATATGTTATAAACATCTCGGTAATTCGTTTTTTTAAACATGCAGCCATATAAAGGAAAGGAAAGGAAATGGATGCAGAAGGAAGTCTGTTCAGCCCCTTTTTGGCTGTTTGGTACTAAATACTTAATTGGAATTGGAATCTTTTTACGCTACTTTTTCTATATCTGAGAGATTGGTGAAACACGAGAACTTTTTTGACGTTTCACCTTCTATTTCCAACTTCTTCTCTTCGTATTTTACAGGGAAAGTTACGGACTAACCAGTGAGGTTTTGGAACCCTTTTGTTTAAAAAAAAAAAAAACCAACAACCCTATCCATTTATATCGAAGAGTAGGAAATAGTTATAAAAAAATAAAATAGCATAACAAAGATCTTAAAATTCCTTCATTGCAGATATCTGTGATTTGGAATTGGAAAGACAGCCGGAGAAAATAAGAGAAATGAAGGTAAATCAAGACTTAGTGATTTTTGAAAAAGAGAAGAAATCGTTCACCTGTCAAATTGCTGCTCAAATCTGTCTGAACCGAAACACGAAGAAGTTAAAATGGGACCATTTTTGACCTCTGTAGAGTCACGCTTATTCCGGTTGTGTCCCAGTGAAGCACGGTCCCATCAACTTGAAATTTGTCTTGTTAGAGAGGTATTGTCCCCCAGAAGACCATATCACACCATCTCGCTGAGGGCAATTCTCACACTAATGGCTCTCGTTAATATTACCTATGATGTCATGCAACTGCTGTTAACTAGCAGTGTGGGTGGCCAAGGGACTGAATGATGGGATGAAGGAGAGGAGAATATTTTAGAGGGAATGAGTCAGTTAAGATTGAAAGACAGTCTTGGTAGGAAGTGAAAAAGAAAAAGGGTTGGAGAAGAAAAAGAACTGATATAGGCAGATATTCCAAACCAAAAATACCCTGCCAGGGCTGAGTCCTCTCCTCCTGCTCAGAAGCATCATCACATGGAGCAAAATTACCTACTGAAAATTGATCTCCTCATCACCCGGCCTGAAAAGCAGCATTAGCAGCAAAAGACTGACACAGTCTCCCACACCATCCTCATAGGTGAGCTTAGGAAGTGTGGATTAGAAGAATGGACAGTGAGGTGGATTGAAAACTGGCTGAAAGACAGAGCTCAGAGGGTTGTGATCAGTGGCACAGAATCTAGTTGGAGGTCTGTAACAAGTGGAGTCCCCCAGGGGTCAGTACTGGATCCAGTCCTCTTCAATATATTCATCAGTTACCTGGATGAGGGGATGGAGTGTAGCCTCAGCAAGTTCGCTGACGATACAAAACTGGGAGGGGTGGCTGACACACCAGAAGGCTGTGCCACCATACAGCGAGACCTGGACAGGCTGGAGAGTTGGGCAGGGAGGAACCTGATGAACTTCAACAAGGGCAAGTGCAGGGTGCTGCACCTGGGGAGGAATAACCCCCTGCACCAGGACAGGGTGGGGGTGACCTGCTGGAGAGCAGCTCTGAGGAGAAAGACCTAGGAGTCCTGGTGGACAACAGGATGACCACGAGCCAGCAATGGGCCCTTGTGGCCAAGAAGGCCAATGGCATCCTGGGGGGCATCAGGAAGAATGTAACCAGCAGGTGGAGGGAGGTCATCCTGCCCCTCTGCTCTGCCCTGGGGAGGCCCCATCTGGAGCACTGGGACCAGTTCTGGGCTCCCCAGTTCAAGAAGGACAGGGAACTGCTGGAGAGGGGACAGCAGAGGGCTACAGAGATGATGAGGGGCCTGGAACATCTCTCTTAGGAGGAGAGAGGCTGAGGGACTTGGGTCTTTTGAGTCTGGAGAAGAGAAGCCTGAGGGGGGATCTGATCAAGGCCTATAAATACTTCAAGGGTGGGTGTCAGGAGGATGGGGCCAGTCTTTTTTCAGTGGTGCCCAGGGACAGGACAAGAGGAAACGGGCACAAACTTGAACATGGGAAGTTCCATCTCAACATGAGGAGGAACTTCTTTCCTGTGAGGGTGGCAGAGCCTTGGAAGAGGCTGCCCAGGGAGGTGGTGGAGTCTCCATCTCTGGAGACATTCCAACCCCGCCTGGACACGTTCCTTTGGGACCTGCTCTGGATGGACCTGCTTTGGCAGGTGGGTTGGACTATATGATCTCCAGAGGTCCCTTCCAACCCCATGTGATTCTGTGATTAAAATGTAGAATAGAGAATTACAATTTTGTGTCTTCCTATTGACAGCTGTGGGTTCCTGTTCTCTGTGAAATAACTTTGTGGGAAACCCCTCAAACGTGTGAAGAGTGCATTTAGAAGAAATTGAAATTTAGAGGAATCTCTGTTTTTCATGTTTATTGAATTCTATAAAGTCACCCTGATGTTTTCCACGGGCGGAATTGGAAAGATGAACTTTCATTTCACTTTTCAGCAGTGATTTCCCTTAAACTTCTCGTTTCTTTGTAGTTGAGGAACTAAGGGAGACAGAAGAATACATTACACATTTCATACCCTAAATCACGTGTTGGAAATAGGAATTCTTCCACACAATTGGCTTATTACAGACACAATAACCCAGAAATTGGACAAAAAATATCAATTCTTCACAGGCTGGGAGTTAGATACAAACATGATGGTTAAAGAAGTCCGTGTGATGATAGTGAGGTGAACTTGTAATTAATTGTATCTTAACACACTGGGATAAGGGGAAGCCTGGGTTTTCAGCCTGATGAGAAAGCAACTTTCATTTTAAAGCAACAGCAGGAGAGATTTTGGATTAACGCATAAATTAAATAAATTAACAAATTTTTTTTTCTTGGTTTCGACCAACAGAAAATTTTTTTTCAAGGGGAAAGAATTTAAAAAGAAAAATGATAGTCGTATTCTATAGCTGTTTTCTGCCAGGGAAATACCGAACATAAAGCCATTTCAGGGAAGTGTCTTTTAAAACATTCATAAGAAGAAAAGATTCTCATATATTACCGTTATTTAATCCCGCTCTAACCTTATCCCCAGCGCTGCTGGGAGATGTCTGTGATTCGCCTGCGCCGCTCTGAAACAAAGTTGAGACGCGGAAGAGATTTTATGGGTTGTTTGGTTTTGGGTTTTTTTTTTTTTTTTTTTTATTGCCCTTCAGATATGTTACTGGAATGTGGTGGAGTTTTTCCAGGACTCCTCTTGTACGTATTTCGGCTTGAGCCCAAGCTGAGTTGAGCTGTGGCCTGCTACTGAAAAATATGACATTTTGTTTTTCTTCAAAGACGCTCTGTTCTGCTGCATTTTTCTTGATAGGGAGCCGGTACGGCGCGTCCGGAGGCTGTTCCACTCCATCCTCTTTTGTGTGTGTGTGTGTGTGTGTGCGTGCTCTAACCCAACCACTTGACCTTAAAGCAACTGTTTACTAATAACAATCTCTCTTATTCGAGAGAGAAAAGAAGATTGTAACATTACAGGTTAAATTTTAATTTTTTTCATTGCAAAAGGAAGCGAAATCTCAAAGTCTATCTCTTCCCTCCGGATAAACCCAAAAGAGAATGGATGGTGCGGTTCCTAAAGTCGGGTCTTTAAGCTACTCACCGGCGACTTATCCCTGGCACTTGCAAAGAAAACAGATGCTTACTCAGTACAGAGGGAAAAAAAAAGTTATCTGAACAAATAACGACGAGTTTTCCCATTCCCACGCTAATCTTTTACATTTTTGATAAATGGAGACAATAGGAAGAGTCACGTTACGTTCCCGTGGGAAAAAAGCTTCCTTGGATTTTTATGAAACATCGAATTATTCTGCCGCAATAAATTAGCCGTCTTACCTTGTGGCGGACTCTGTTAATTAGAATTCGGTAGAAAACGTAGCTTAATTTATAAGTAGACAATAGTAATTGCTTGCAGGATTTTGGTGAGGGACAGGTGACTGACTCCGGGCTGGACGTACGATATGCGCAAGTTTCTCCGTCTTTCAAACACAGCGATTTCTTACCTTGCCCACATCTGTCGCCGCTGCGCTTTATGAAGCAAACTACCCAAAATTCAGTTTTGTCCCCAAAGAGATGAGATTTCATAAATGTTTCAGCAAATTTTATTTGTTGGGGCAACGTGGTTTTTTCCGTATTTCTGTCAATTAGGAGTGGTTTTCTTCACTATTTGAAAAAATGTTCTCTGCTGATTGTAGTTAATTTTGGAGCTGGTACCTGTGTACACAGACTTCGGGAATTATTTTCTGTGAGTTTTGGGGTTTCCAAATCTCGGTTAAAGGTTCATTTTTTGGCATTCATGTTCCGGCTGATGGGTGTTTCCAGACCATTCGGCAGGAAGCGGAGCAGCGGTCGTCAGCTTCTCTGTTGATCAGAATTGATGCGGCTTCCGGGGGAATGCACTTGAAAAATAAGACGGAATGTAGGAAAAACAACATTTCATCTAAAAGTTACTCCATTTATTTGGTTTGCCTGCTCTCGGCTCTCAAAAAGCTGTTTCTCGTCTCCTTCCTATTTGCATCTTATTCAACCTGCGAGAGTTGAATAAGTTCTTGAAATTTGGTTATGGAGGTTTTTCAGGCCCATCTTAATAGAATCAATAATACTACTACTGGCAGTGACTACTTTTGAAGAGGTGGTAAGATAAGAGGAAAACAAATAAAAACACTTTCTTATACTTTATTGTATTTTAAAAGGCCTTACCTATAGATCCTTTAGACTGCAAACCACTTCAAAGACCAATAATGGGAGTTTTTCTTTTTCATACGAAAGGTTTCTCACATCTTTGTTTATCTATATGCCTTAATTTTCAAAATATTGTAACACCACAACTCCCTGAAAGGAGGGTGTAGTGAAGGGGGGGTCGGTCTCTTCTCCCAAGCAACAGGCGAAGGGACAAGAGGAAACGGCCTCAAGTTGCGCCAGGGGAGGTTTAGGATGGATATTAGGAAAAAATTCTTCACTGAAAGGGTTACCAAGCATTGGAACAGGGCTGGAGCACCTCTCCTATGAGGACAGCCTGAGAGAACTGGGGTTCTCCAGCCTGGAGAAGAGAAGGCTCTGGGGAGACCTTATAAGTGGCCTTCCTGTACCTAAAGGGGGCCTACAGGAGAGATGGGGAGGGACTCCTGATCAGGGAGGGGAGCCAGAGGACGAGGGGGAACAGTTTTAAACTGAAAGAAGGGAGATTGAGATGAGATCTGGGGAAGAACTTCTTTGCTGTGAGGGTGGTGAGAGCCTGGCCCAGGTTGCCCAGAGAAGCTGTGGCTGCCCCATCCCTGGAGGGGTTCAAGGCCAGATTAGACGAGCAACGTGGTCTGGTGGGAGGTGTCCCTGCCCAGGGCAGGGGGTTGGAACTGGATGATCTTTAAGGTCCTTTACAACCCGAACCGTTCTATGATTCTATGCCCAGGGAAGTGGTGGAGTCACCATCCCTGGAGGTATTTAAAAGCCGGGCAGATGTGGTGCTGAGGGACATGGGTTAGTGGTGGTTTTGTCAGTGTTAGGTTGATGATTGGACTCGACCTGAAAGGTCCTTTCCAACCTAGACCATTCTATAAATCAGTATAGTATGTGTGCCAAGAGTTGTATTTCTGAATTACTTTTCTAACCATGCTGCTATATCTTAATATATCAGAAGAAATGAAAGCATTTGTCATGATTTATCTTCAGCTCTGGGGTAAAATGATGGCTGTAAAGCAGCATATTCCTGCTCACAACAGTTTGGGAAACTTGTTCCTTAAACCCTTATGAAGTGGGATAAGGATATTATTATTATCATCATCATCATCATCATTATCATCATTATTATTATTATCGTTATCATTATTATACATGGCTAATATTGTCAGGAGGCTGTCTACAGTTGTGGTGATTTTCCATTAATGTCTTACTTAACTCGTACCTTTGTAGTGTTTTCTTGGTTGAGCAAATCAGGAGTCTTACACCGGGGAGCCACAGGGAGGGAGGCCGGGTGGCCTCAGCAGTGACACCGCTTTGCTGGCTTGACGTTCCCCGGATGATAATGATGGAAACGTCTGCTCTGCAAACTCCTCCTGACTTTCTTAGGCCTCCCATGGAAATTTCAATAGCGATTTTCACCCTCAGGGCAAGAATACAGAACTTTTTGGCTGCTGAGTGTGTGGAGAGCAGCACTGACATCCTGTGCGTCATCAGGAGCAGAAGATCTTCTGCTTGATAGTATGGAATTTATGGAAACTTGATGCATTCTGTGTTTATTATTGAGGATTTGGATCCCAAAGTCTCACTTGTGATGTTTCTTCTCTTAAGTAGGGTCAAAAATTGCTCAGAGTGGTACTTTCAGTAGAAGACAACTGTCATCGTTCCAAGGGAATGATGGTTTTTAAATGTCGTGGCAAAGATGCTGAACCACAGTATCCAACCAGCGAGGAACCACTGAAGAACTTCTGAATCCATCTTCCGTGCGGTTGACAGCTTTAGTGAGGGATTGGTATTTTTTTCACTTCGTTTTGATATTTTCTCAATCAAAATTGCTTCGACGCTGAAGACGGGCCTGCAAAATCCGTAGCGCTGAGTGATCTCCTTGAATGACAGCAGTTGATTCATTGGAAATACGCTGGTAGATGTAGATATATTTTGCGAGGCGTGTCGTAGTTGTTACCGCCAAATATAATACCAAGGGTGAAGAAAATAGTTGGTAATATAGTCAGGGATGAGGCATAAATGAAAGGGCTATAAGGAACTGGTGGATAAATTACATTCCTTTAACTGTGGTGGAGGAAAATTTGGGAGGTGTGAAGGGAAAATGTGAAGAAAACTGTTCGGTTTAAATTGCTAATTGGTCTTTTTTTTCCTGTCTTTTTGCAAGATGTAGTGTTTTTCCATCCTGTTCTTCTTCATGCTAGAAATCAGGCCTTCTATACCTCGGTTCAACATCACCTAGGATAAAAAGGTTAAGAACCCGTTCCAAACAGGCATTAAAGATATGATAAGGATTCTTAAATCTGCACTTAAGTACGTATTAAACCACCAACATCAGTGCTCGCGTCAGCGACTGTAGCCTCCTGCAAAAGAAGTTAAGAGGTTCATCAGAAACCATCTTGAAGGATGGACACTTCCAGGTCTCGAGATTTCGTTAAGCAGCACTTACGTATTAAGTGCAAAAATGTGAAAGTTTAGGTGAGCGTTATAGAAGCCCCGCCATGCAATTTAAATAGCAAATTTAAAAAAAAAAAAAAAAAATTAATTAGGAAGTGTCGAAGTTTCGGTTCACGTAGCGGTAATTACTGCATGACACCTCCAAACAGTTTTGCTGGTGACATTTTACAGCAAAGCTCCACGTGTAGTGCTGGAATCAGAAACTTCTTCACTTAAGTAACAGCTTTAAAGTCCTCGAACTCTACACAAGGTAGACGGGTTCTCTTAATTACAGCCTGTATCATGATGATCTATTTACCCTTTGTATGGTGGAGTTGGGGTTGCGTGTGGAACTTGTCCTTTCCTGTTCTACCAGTCGAACCAAGCAAAATCTTCCCGTACCTCTAGGGAATACTGCTTGGTTTCGAGGAGGAATGGAGAATTCTCCATTTCCTTTCAACAGCAGGAAAAATTCACTATTATTTCGGGCATGATTTGAGGGAAATACAGATTCACAGTTTTAACTTCAATTTTCGCGGTATGAACATCTCCATTTTTCTAGCAACAGTTGCTTCCCAGGTTTTGTGGGACCTTAGAAAATGGATTTAGTTTAGTTCTACTAAATAATATTTGCATTTTGTTGCCACGGTTGGATGTGGTTTGAAAATACTGTGGTTTTGCATGGACAGTGTTGGAGGCCCTCGTTGGTGACCATCAAGGGAAGAGAAGGCTCCAGGAAGATGTTATAGCAGCCTTCCTGTATCCGAAAGGGGCCTACAAAAAAGATGGAGAGGGACTTTTTACAAGGGCATGTGGTGATAGGACGAGGGGTAACGGTTTTAAACTGAAAGAGGGGAGATATAGATGAGATATTAGGAAGAAATCTTTCACTCTGAGGGTGGTGAGAGCCTGGCCCAGGTTGCCCAGAGAAGCTGTGGCTGCCCCATCCCTGGAGGGGTTCAAGGCCAGGTTGGAGGGGGCTTTGAGCAACCTGGTCTGGTGGGAGGTGTCCCTGCCCACGGCAGGGTGTTGGAATTGGATGATCTTTAAGGTCCCTTCCAACCCAAACCATTCTGTGAGAAGTACCACTAAAAGAATTGCACCTTCACTGGGAGATATCCATGTCCTCAGAAACAGCTTTATATTTTCTTGGTCAGTGGCCACTGAAGTCAAACCCTGTGGCAAACAGGTCTTTGGAGGATTGAAGCAGTTGGGTTTGGTACCTTGGCAGGTGTCATTCAGCATGTTTTCCCTTGGAGCAGGATGCTCCCAGGCTGTTTTCTCTGGGATGGGAGCCACCACCTGGCATTTCCTCCAGCGTAGCCTTGTCACGGGCTGTCCTGGAGCTTTGCGTCGTGATATGGGCTGAAAACGTTGTGTTTCTCTTGGGAAATGTTGCATTATCGCATGGGCTGACTTGTCAAAATGGTGAGATATTGCTGAAAACCTGGTCTTTCAGCTTATGCAGTTATTCGGGAACTCAGCAATAGCGAGTGTCAGGATGGTATTTTTATTTAGTAAAGTGTCTGGGAACAAACTTTACTCCCTTTGTGACAGCTCTACTTGTATTTCTAAGCAGTGATCAGAGATGCCGGAGTTAGTTTTTAAGGTTATATTCACCATAAGCCCTGCAATTACAGAATCACAGAATCATACAGGGTTGGGAGGGACCTCTGGAGATCATCTAGTCCAACCCACCTGCCAAAGCAGGTCCATCCAGAGCAGGTCCCACAGGAACATGTCCGGGTGGGGTTTGAATGTCTCCAGACAAGGAGACTCCACCACCTCTCTGGGCAGCCTCTGCCAGGGCTCTGACACCCTCACAGCAAAGAAGGTCCTCCTCATGTTGAGATGGAACTTCTTATGTTCCAGTTTGTGCCCATTTCCTCTTCTCCTGTCCCTGGGCACCACTGAAAAAAGCCTGGCCCCATCCTCCTGACACCCACCCTTGAAGTATTTATAGGCCTTGATCAGATCCCCCCTCAGTCTTCTCTTCTCCAGACTCAAAAGACCCAAGTCCCTCAGCCTTTCCTCATCAGAGAGATGCTCCAGGCCCCTCATCATCTCTGTAGCCCTCTGCTGTTCCCTCTCCAGCAGTTCCCTGTCCTTCTTGAACTGGGGAGCCCAGAACTGGACCCAGTGCTCCAGCTGTGGCCTCCCCAGGGAAGAGCAGAGGGGGAGGATGACCTCCCTCCACCTGCTGGTCACCCTCTTCCTGATGCCCCCCAGGATGCCCTTGGCCTTCTTGGCCACAAGGGCACATTGCTGGCTCATGGTCATCCTGTTGTCCACCAGGACTCCTAGGTCTTTCTCCTCAGAGCTGCTCTCCAGCAGGTCAGCCCCCACCCTGTCCTGGTGCAGGGGGTTATTCCTCCTCAGGTGCAGCACTCTACACTTGCCCTTGTTGAAGTTCATCAGGTTCCTCCCTGCCCAACTCTCCAGCCTGGCCTCACTGTATGGTGGCACAGCCTTCTGGTGTGTCAGCCACCCCTCCCAGTTTTGTATCGTCAGCAAACTTGCTGATGGTTTCCATCCCTTCATCCAGGTAACTGATGAATATATTGAAGAGGACTAGACCCAGTACTGACCCCTGGGGAACACCACTTGTTACGGAGCTCCAACTAGATTCTGTTTTAATTTTTCACTTAATACCTACTTTCCCGCAATTCAGCTTTATGGGCAAGAGTTATCTGGCTTTGACATAGACCAGCCAAAGAGTATATGCCAATAAAATTGATGAAGATAAGATTTCTGTCACCAAAGGCTTGGCTTTGAAGTTCGTTTGCGCATTAAATGTAAGAGCGGTTTTTCTCGGGTGCTTCCTTCTTTCCCCTCCGCTCTTCCACTCCTTTGGCAGAGCGAGTTTATTTTGTTGAAGGTTTTATTTTCTGCTGAAAATGCAGGAAATTCAGACGGCTCTCTTGGAAGCTCCCCAAAGCGAATACAAACAAGATACATATGCTTCTCTTAAAGTGACTAAAAATAAAGTCAATTATTTGAAACTATTTAACTGTAGAAATTCCCCTGTAAAGAGGAAAGGGAAGTTTACATCATTAGAATTGTGGAGGCTGGTAAATTATGTTATCAAGGTGAAATGCCCTGGAACGCCAACTTGTCTGGTCCGCACAAGAGAGTACATCACCCGGGAGTTTATAATTCCTGCCTTACGGGCAGGCGTGGAAGAGCTAATTACCAATTTTTTCCTCCTTGCTTCTCCCTGGTGAAAAAAAAAGAGTGGGGGAGGAGCTGTCTGTTTGGGGTTAATTTGGTGGTTTTGATAAGCCTTAAGTATATGGGGGGTGTATCCTTTTGTTTTCCATCGTTGACAAAATTGCCTTTAAAGTCGTATCTGCGTCACGAAGGAAGTAGTTGTTTACAAAGACAAGTTTTTATGTTCTATGTCTGCAGATCATATTTTGGGGGGGGAATCTCATTGAAAATACTACACATGAAGAATTATAGTGAGGCATGGTGGGTAAGAGCTCAGAATGAAGAAAAGCCATAATTAACGTTGCCTGTGCAACCTTCACCCTCACCTTTTCTCTATCTACTCCCTCATCCATATAGAAACATAGAATCATAGATTTGTCAAGGTTGGAAGGGGCCTCAGATGTGAGGATGGGTGGTCCCCACTGTGTGGATGCAGCAACACAAACGTGACGTAGCTCTGCCTGGTAGGTAGAGAATCATAGAATCACCTCCTGCTTGAGGTACCTTCCTCTGACTCCTAGGAGAGGAACATCTCTCCTATGAGGACAGGCTGAGAGTTGGGGGGATTCAGCATGGAGAAGAGAAAGCTCTGGGGAGACCTTAGAGTCCCTTCCAGTCCCTCAAGGGGCTCCAGGAAAGCTGGGGAGGGACTCTTGATCAGGAAGGGGAGCCACAGTACAAGGGGGAAGGGTTTGACACTGCAAGAGGGGAGATTGAGATGAGATGTGGGGAAGAACTTCTTTGCTGTGAGGGTGGTGAGAGCCTGGCCCAGGTTGCCCAGAGAAGCTGTGGCTGCCCCATCCCTGGAGGGGTTCAAGGCCAGGTTGGAGGGGGCTTTGAGCAACCTGGTCTGGTGAGAGGCGTCTGTGCCCAGGACAGGAGAGTTGGACTAGATGACCTTTGAAGGTCCCTTCCAACCCAAACTATTATTTGATTCTTCTTCCACACTACCAGGCTGGGAGAGGACGATGGGACTTGCAAATGAAAGCAAAGAATTTGAATTCTCTTCAGCACAGTATATTCAATATTGGTCAAGGTTGGAGTTCAGCTGTCATCTACATGTGTACAGATGCTGGTGTCTCCATTTAGGCATGGCAAAGCAGTGACACTTTGAAATTCTCTTGTACGTAATAACCATAAGCTACATAATTTGCCTCTGTGTGCCCGAAAGAACATCTGTACCATTTTCTATTAGTTTGTCCCACAACACGCCTTAACATCAAGGATTAAATAGAAAATTCAGCCATGTGCTAGAAGAATTTGGAGCTTGATGGCAAAATAAGGTTCAATAACCTATAAGAGCCTTCAGAACAAATGACCTTGAGGGGGCAGTCAGAGCCAGCTGGGAAAGCGGAAAGTCGGAGATGATTTTGGTGCTCTGAATTTTGGAATTGTTAGGAAGGAAACTATCAAAGCATCTCAAGGTAAAGCTCCTTTAGGAAGCTTCTTTACAGCTTTTTGCTCTCTACAACTACCTGAAAGGAGGGTGTAGAGGAGCAGGGGTCGGTCTCTTCTCCCACGGAACAGGCGATAGGACAAGAGGAAACGGCCTCAAGTTGTGCCGGGGAGGTTTAGCATGGATATTAGGAAACATTTCTTCACTGAAAGGGTTACTAAGTCTTGGAGTGGGCTGCCCAGGGAAGTGGTGGAGTCACCATCCCTGGAGGGATTTAAAAGCCGGGTTGACATAGTGCTCAGAGATATGGTTTAGTCATGGGGTTTTTTTTATCAGAGTTTCGTTGATGGTTGGACTAGATGATCTTAAAGGTCCCTTCCAACCTAGGCAATTCTATGTCTCTGTTCTATGGCTCTTTTATATACCGTACGCGCTCCTTCCTCCGCTGGAGAGGGGCCTGCAGTGTCAGTCCTTGTGAACTGAAGCCACCGAGCTTCACCATGAAGAAACTTAGATTTTGAAGATTCAAACGCCCTGGCATCCCGTTACTGTCAGCAAGATCCCGCTCGCTAGAAGTCATTCGTTGTCACAAGCAATAAGGTCAGAATTCTGTTTGGACATGGGTTTTTTATCAGCCTGCATTTCCGTCATGTATTTCTTTTGCTACTATAGGTGACATTTCCACTTTATTTCATCGGGTTTCTTTGGATTAAGGCTTCACTACAGCGTGCCTTTCCTGTTGCGGTTTTTTTTTACCCTCTTTACATTGTGTGGTTGTAACGTATTGCATTGCCCGTCCTCGCTTGGGTTTTGGGTGGTTTTCTTTAGGCAGATAAGCTTCTTCCAATATCTGAAGGGAGCCTCCAGGAGAGCCGGAGAGGGACTCTTTGTCAGGAAGTGTAGTGACAGGACAAGGGGTGGTGGTTTTAAATTGGAAGAGGGGAGATTTAGATTAGTTATTAGGAGGAAGTTCTTTCCTGTGAGGGTGGTGAAGCACTGGAACAGGTTGCCCGGATCATCAAGTTCCAGCCCCCTGCCCTGGGCAGGGACACCTCCCACCAGACCAGGTTGCTCCAAGCCCTGTCCAACCTGGCCTTGAACACCTTCAGGGATGGGGCAGCCACAGCTTCTCTGGGCAACCTGGGCCATCATAGAATCATGGAATCATAGAATGGTTTGGATTAGAAGGGACCTCTAAAGACCTTCTAGTTCAACCCCCCTGCCACGGGCAGGGCCATCTTCAACGTAACCAGGTTGCTCAGAGCCCCGTCTAACCTGACCTTGAAGGTTTCCAGGGATGGGACATCTCCCACCTCTCTGGGCAACCTGGGCCAATGTTTCCCCATCCTCATGGTAAAAAATGTCATTAAGAAATCTCTCACCATCCAACTCGTATCCATGCTGTGAAACACCCCGGGTACCACCGAGAACCGCTTGTAGCCTGTGCCCAGGACCAAAGGTCAGAAGATGAGCTAGGCTTAAGCGAGGGGCTTTTGTGTGGGAACGGGAGGTGAGGACACATCTCCTGCAGCAACCAAAGGGGCTGCTGAGATTGCAGGTTGCAATCACAGACGAGATGGCTTCAGCGAGACTACCAGAAATCTAAAAAAAATATAATTCCTTTCTCTGAGACTTAATATAAACATTATTGGATCATGAAGGACAGCCTCATGTCCACCCTTGCGTAGAAATGTCTCTGCGTAACGTCACAAGTGACCGAAATTCTATTTTTCAAATGACTTATTTTCTGTATAGACTACCGTAGGAGGAAAGAAAACAGCAGGATAATTTTGTCTCAGTTTTTATTAGACAGTACAAGCCGTGAGGGATGGTCAACCAAAGTTAACCTGAATGACACATGGACATGCCTCCCTTTTTTCTCTTAAGAATTACTAACATCTAGAGGCTGGAGATTTGCGTTCATTCCTAATTGACCTTTTTTAACCAATTCTCTATTAGTAGAAAAATTAAAATTAATTTGATGTCATATTAAATTAAAAGGATGAGCGCTCAGAATGTTCCAACGTAGGAAACAGAAGATGGGTACCGTAAATTAAGCAGGTTTTTGGTGACACTGGGATCTTGCATCCTCCACTGATAGCGATTCAGCTGCTTTTATCTTTTGATGCTTTTATCTTTTATCTTTTGGATAAATACATTTGTATTTATCCAAACCGTGAGGACCTGCCCGGGGTTCGACGTTTAGGCTGCTTGACTTCTCTGATATTTCATAAGCCATATAGTTTTGAATTGGTTTTTACACATCAGTGTCTTTCCAGCAGTAAGTATTGAATTCTCTGGAAGTCTTTGCCCAGGAGGGTGTCGTGCTAATTATTAATTATATTGCAATAAGGAAAGCAACCGTATTCCAGGATGGTCCAAGACGAGAACGTCCAGCTCTTCTCTAGTTTGCCTTGACTTTGCACGTTTGTGTGTTCCTTGTTAGTGTTTATCAAACTCCAGTTCTTTTTTTCCGGCTGGTATTCTCATTCCTCGTGTTTTTCCTCTGCATCCTCTCAGCTTGTTTCCATTCTCTTCTCTCTGGCGTTATCACTTGTTTGTTCCTTTTTCTTTTAACAAAGGAGACCCACACAACCCGGAACCGTACCTGGATCTCTTGTAGCTGTCACTGCCTGGTTTGTTCCTTGTGCGACTAGAACATAACCAAGCATCTGGCTTTTTGCTTTCAAAATAAAAATCCTTGCAAAAAACCTACATTTAATGTATGAATTAAATGTATGTTCCTTCTCCTGTCCTGAGGAGGAACCATAAGGTGGTTACAGAGGATTACCTGCAGCAATGTTAGTGCTTATGTATACGTTGTCGTCCCTTTCGGAGGCATCATTTCAGTCTCAAAAAGTTGGTACCAAGCCATGTTTCTTTTAATTATGGGGATAATTATTTCTATGGGCATAAACAAAAAAAGGGAGGGGGAGGACTGGTACTCGTCAGTGTCAACAGAGTCATCTGAGCCTTGGTTTGTAAAGGAATACTGTAATAATTTTAAATTATTGAATTTGTCGATGATAAGCAATAAGAAAACACCTTTATGTTTAACTACTCATTTAAATGCACTGTTTCATAGATTGAGACCTGTCTACCTGTCTCCCAAAAATCAGTATCTGGCTTTTCTTTTCTTCTAACAGCCAATTCGGTCAACAAACCTCATTCTTACGAGGTTGCCTTGGATGATGTGGTAGCCCTTGTCTTGGCCACGCACGTTCTGCATTTCAGCTGCTCTGAAAGTTAATAGTCAGGGCGATAAAACTTCTTCTCTTCAACTGGGAAATGGTTTTGTAACCTTATTTCTATCTGTCGTGACGCCACGTCTAGATGCAGAGGGGCCGTAGCTTGATACTGGCGATCCAGAGCAACAAAAGCACACGGCGTTTTATCGGCTCTTACAGCCTTTCTCCATTGTCTCATCCAAACGCTGTCCTTGGCTTTCTGCTTGTTTTTTCCTGTTATGAAAACTTTACAAATGCTTTAATCGCTAATTATAGGAGCGTACAGCTCTCTCCAGATAACATATATGCAACCCTGGGATTCAGTGCCACTTCTCTGTCTTTTATGGAGCTCATTCTCCCTATAAATTAGGGTTTTTTTTATATATAGTAGATTATAGGTAAAAATCTGTAGCTCCTGGATTTCTTCATTTGGGTCCCAGGTTCTTCACCTGGAACACAGTAGCTGAAAAACAGATGGTTGGTTCTGTCCCTCAGCTTCTAAAAACTTAAAATATAATTACTGAGCAGTAACCTCTGGTAACTTTTAATTGTTTGAAGCTGACCAATTAACACCATCTGCCTTTTCTTGAAATAATGTGTTCGGAGATGATTAGCAGATAGTTTTCTGTTTCAACTAGATGTATGCCTGGCTTTTAAGGTGAATATATTTTATTAGAAAACACTTAGTTTTTGAAAAGCAATTGTGTGGCTTGTTGCCCTTCTGCTCACTGAAGAGATCTCACTTGATCCCGAATCATCACTTATCTGGAAAAGTAATGTACTCTGTATTTTAGGATAGTTTCTCAGCCTCTAGGTCATCCTGCTGCGCTGGGGAGAGAATTACACCAATGCTCAGAGCTTTTTAAAAGCCACCATAATATACCATATTCTGAATTAAATCCAAGTTGAGGGGACCACCTGTGTTTTGAACGTAAGGATTGTTTCTATCATAGAAGAATGCGATCCCATTGATGGACTAAGGAGCTGCGGTGATTTGTTAAGGTGTCTGCCAACATTGTGAGCTACACTACAACAGCAATTGAGGCAAAGCTATTAAAAAAGAGGAGGAAATCCTCATGTTTGGAAAAAGACCTGTAACGCACAGTCAGTCAGAACTCATTGCTGAAGAAGGAAATTTCATTGGAGTGTGTGCGCCAAATATAGTTCTTCAAACTAGAATATCAAAAGGCTTTCATCAGCTAATTCTCCTTTGTATGTAGAATCATAGAATGGTTCAGGTTGGAAGGGACCCTAAAGACCATCTAGTTCCAACCCCCCTGCCATGGGCAGGGACACCTCCCACCAGACCGGGTTGCTCAAAGCCCCGTCCAGCCTGGCCTTGAAGACCTCCAGGGATGGGGCGGCCACAGCTTCTCTGGGCAACCTGGGCCAGGGTCTCACCACCATCACAGCAAACATTTTTTTATATCTGACAAGTGAAGATTCGTACCTTATAATGGAAAACAACGCAGTGTGCAGATTGACTGACAGTCCAACTAAATGCTCCTGCAAGTTCAGCCTCGTTATAAAGTATTTAAGTGCCTTATGATAACTCAGAAAACAACTTCTTTGTAGGCAGTCGGCAAAAGGAAATGCCAGTGGTTTCAGTTTTTGTACTAAGCAGAAAAAACTCAAGCCGGTTTGGTGTGACTCACGTTCCTGCCAGACCTGTAAAGTCTCACAGTCCAATGTTTGATGGAGGTTTGATGTGGTGGAGAGACCTAACAGTATGAACAAAGAAGATTTGTCTTTTCTTTTCCTCCTATCCCAAGGAGGTCTCTGAACAACCACATGGGGCACATCCTGATGTCCAACCCAAGGAGGGAAATTCAGATGACCAGCAGGGCTTCTTATGGCACCTCCTTCAGCTTAGAAAGTTTGAGTTTCAAAATCATCAGGAATGGTTTGTTGAAGGCATCGGCAAGATGAAAAGCTCTACAAGTTTATAGAATCATAGAATCATGGAATGGTTTGGGTTGGAAGGGACCTTAAAGACCATCGAGTTCCAACCCTCTGCCATGGGCAGGGACACCTCCCACCAGACCAGGGATCTTGAGCATTAGGGCTTAGCGCAGTACAAAAGGAGATTTCTTTTTTCATTTATTGCAAGTATCCTTCAATGCCAAAAGAATACAAGATAAAAAGGCCAGGGACGAAGTCTGGAGAACGGTGGCAGATGTTCAAGGTGCAACGGATTTTGATCCCCATCAGTTTTCCTTCCCCTGTCTTTGCATTTCTTTTTCGCCAGCCACTTCTTATTTTTTTTATTTTCTTTTCCTCTCCTCTTCTCCCTATCCCTCCTCACCAAGCAGGGGCTCAACAGAAAATATATTAAATTCCATGTATGCTAAAGTTCTCCTACTTAGCACAGGAAGAAGGGTTGGAAAGACTAAATTCACTTAACCCTTGGTGAATTTGGCTGATGACAATACGTTAATGCTTTTTTGGCACGAGACGATGGCTCCTGTTGAGAGAATCAAGCTGTGAGGCTGAATACTGGAGTACGTTACATTTCGGTTAAAATTTTGCTTATTACAGGAGAAAACAGATCTCTTTCCAGATACAGCCAATGCCAGGTTTGCTCGCCGTTGAGACGTTAACCAGCTAAATAGCTCCATTAGTAATAATTACCTGTGCTCCTTCTTTATTACCTAATATATTTTTCCAGTGGAAAAGGGCGCGCTGACCTTTTATTCCTTTCTTAAAGGCGCAAGATCTGAACGTGATCGAGGAAGTGATCCGAATGATGCTGGAGATCATCAACTCCTGCCTGACAAATTCTCTTCATCACAACCCGAACTTGGTCTACGCCCTGCTTTACAAGCGGGATCTGTTCGAGCAGTTTCGAACTCACCCTTCCTTCCAGGACATCATGCAAAATATAGATCTGGTAAGCGATACGTTATTTCAAGGATGCTTACACGGTGTTTATCCTTTTGCGGGGTGGCAAATATTCATCGTCTCTATCGGTTTCTGTTAGAAAGTATGAAAATGTTGAGTTTCTCCTATTTTCTGGGCCTTCGCTGTGACTTCTTCTGGTTTTGGGATGCATCTGGTAAGGAATTCCCAACCTGCGACACCTCTTTCACTCCCCTAATGACAGCATCAGCTTCTCTTAATGGGACCCCCTTGTTAGAAACCCATCTTTTGGGGCAGAAAAAGCCAATTTTCATCACCACTCAATCTTTTCCTTTTCTCTTACTCCCATCACCAGCCAATTAATGATTACAGGGAATTTTTTTTAAAAAGCCAAGGGCAGGCCTTCAGCTGCCGCATTCCTGGAATGTTCAGATTCCCATTCCTGGGCTGTACCTGGGTGTTGTTTTCACCTACATAGTGTCTCCACAGCAATCTCTTTGGGTAAATAGGCATTTTAGAAGAAACCAAAAGTATCTAGTTGGAGGTCTGTAACAAGTGGAGTCCCCCAGGGGTCAGTGCTGGGTCCAGTCCTCTTCAATATATTCATCAATGACCTGGATGAGGGGATGGAGTGTACCCTCAGCAAGTTCGCTGACAATATCAAACTGGGAGGAGTTGTTGACACGATGGAGGGCTGTGCTGCCACACAGTGAGAACTGGACAGGCTGAAAAGCTGGGCAGAGAGGAACTTGATGAACTTCAATAAAGGCAAGTGTAGGGTGCTGCACCTGGGGAGGAATAACACCCTGCACCAGGACAGGGTGGGGGCTGACACGCTGGAGAGTAGCTCTGAGGAGAAAGACCTGGGAGTCCTGGTGGACAACAGGATGCCCATGAGCCAGCAATGTGCCCTTGTGGCCAAGAAGGCCAATGGCATCCTGGGGGGCATCAGGAAGAGTGTGACCAGCAGGTGGAGGGAGCTCATCCTCCCCCTCTGCTCTGCCCTGGGGAGGCCTCATCTGGATTACTGGGTCCAGTTCTGGGCTCCCCAGTTCAAGAAGGACAGGGAACTGCTGGAGAGGGAACAGCAGAGGGCTACAAAGATGATGAGGGGCCTAGAGCATCTCTCTTAACGAGGAAAGGCTGAGGGACTTGGGTCTTTTGAGTCTGGAGAAGGGAAGCCTGAGGGGGGATCTGATCAAGGCCTATAAATACTTCAAGGGTGGGTGTCAGGAGGATGGGGCCAGTCTTTTTTCAGTGGTGCCCAGGGACAGGACAAGAGGAAACGGGCACAAACTTGAACGTAAGAAGTTCCATCTCAACATGAGGAGGACCTTCTTTGCTGTGAGGGTGTCAGAGCCCTGGCAGAGGCTGCCCAGAGAGGTGGTGGAGTCTCCTTGTCTGGAGACATTCCAACCCCACCTGGAGACGTTCCTGTGGGACCTGCTCTGGGTGGCCCTGCTTTGGCAGTGGGTTGGACTAGATGATCTCCAGAGGTCCCTTCCAACCCCATGTGATTCTGTGATTCTGTGAAATAGTGGTGGATCAGAAGTTGTTACTGATGTGGCTCTCCATGGAGTTTGGAAAACAGTCGCTAATTAATTACTCCTGCATCTGATAGTGGTTTTGGTATTCATACTGAGAACCTGAGTAAGGATTCCTGCTGGAAAATGACAGTTTTTAAGTGCAAGAAATATATTTTTGTCCTCTAGTCAGAACTTGCAGAGCTGAGCAGTGCTTGAAGTCACGCTGTGACGGCTGGAAGGGTCACTGCTCTCACTTCGTATTTTCTGGTCATGCAAGAGCTTGGAGAGCGGAGGATTCGGAGCTCAAAAACTCTCTAAACTTTCGGCAGCTGCAGACCACAGCCAGCACGAGGCTGCCTGGATGATTAGGATAAGGTGTCTTCAAATTATGTAAAGAGAGGACATGGCATGATGAAGCTAAGTCATCTTCATTCCTGACTCAGATAGGGACCTTCTCTGGTTACTTGTCCAGATCCAGGAGGACCAGTGATGGCCACATCCTTCTTCGTGACAGCCCTGTGCCTCCCACAGACAACAGCGTGTCCTTTCCTTTGTAGCACTTAAATGTAGGTTTTCCTTGACAATTTAAACAATTCCTCCCCAAAACCCTTTAATATTAGGTTACAGCATAATGCCAGTTACAGTCAGAAACTATTTAAAGCCTTCCAAGGGAGCATGTTGAATTTTTAAATAGCTCCTTTGTTAGAGAAGTGAGGATGTCAAAAAATGATTTTTTTTATTTTTTTTATTATTTTTTTTAAAAATGTACCTGTCACCAGCTGGCACGTGGTGAGAGCTGTCAGGCTTGCAGATCTGAATAAAAGATTAGATTCAACTGATTCTTCTTCTACCCTGTCACGTCCTCCACTTCATACGCTGTATCGGCAGCCTCTACCATCCCGTACAGAAACCAGTCTTTGCCTTGTGTGCTACAGCCAAAATGGTTTAACTGGTCTTCCTAGTCCTTAAAAAAGTGGTAAATCCTGTTGGTTTTACTCTAGGCATGGTGGGCGAGCTTGTCTGGGACCATGTGGGCAGTATCTGAGAAGGACCAAAATGAGTTTCTGGCTCCCAAACTCTGCTCAGGCTTTTTCTCTGCAGTGATGGAGGTGATGGAGCTCCATCCTCATGACCGTTGTGAAGGTCCGAAATGTAGGTGTGCTCCAAAAGGAGTCAAAAATCATGGAGGGGGGGAAATATGGAAAGATTTGGCTCAATAAATTCCTTAACTGTACATTGCTGGAAGCTGGGAGGATGTATTCACAGGGAGGATCTTCCTAGTCTTGACCTGCTCTTATATTCTTATTTAAGCATCCATCCCATCCTGCTTTTAGAGGGAGAATAATAAGCTGGTGGGGCTTTTTGTGTGGCCAAGGCTGGTTATTCAGAGAAGTATGGATCACAGAATCACAGAATGCTATGGGGTTGGAATGGGCCTCTGGAGATCATCTGGTCCAACCCCCTGCCAAAGCAGGTCCACCTAGAGCAGGTTGCACATCCACCACGTATCAGGAAACTCTGTTGGGTTTCTGGCTGCTGTGCTCCATGTAATTTGGTGGCCCAAAATGTGGAGACCATAGGTGTAAATGGGAAATGTTGCAGCTTTTGGTAATGGAAGGGTGGGGAAGAGAAGTTACCTTTCTGAAGCCACCAAAGTGCATCTGCAAGGGCAGTGCTCCATCCTGAGTCCCTCCATTGGTCCTTTTTCTGGTCATTACACAGCGAAGTACATTTGGATTATTTCCACCCATGCTACAGTGGAAGCATGAGTCTAATTTCCATCATCAGATGCAACTAGAGGTCTATGTGAGCAGAAGGTGGGTGTGATACTCTTGACATCCCTCTGTGCTTCAGCAAAGTCCTCCTTACATGGAGTATAAGATTCTTTGATCCTAAACTGTAGCCCAGGTTTGTATTTCATACAGAAATACTCCCAGACAGCAGGGTGATGTCCTATAGTGAAGAAATCTGACCGAAATACAGAATATGTGCCACCTGTAATGATTTTTGGACACTGAAACAGTTGCCAGGTCGCTTTGTCAAGAATGTATAAAATGGATATGACATATCTTGACGTTAATAGTTTGCTGGTTTTACTCTGCTGCACATAATGTTCTCATAAGCCAAATAGGAAGCACGGAATAAGTGAAAGTGCTAAAAAGCGGATGGCAAAATGAGTTGGGAAACGTACTGAGAAGGTAGTAACGAGTAGTCGACGGTGCTAACGGAAAGAGGCATCTGCTGCAGGTCCTGTGTGGCAGACCAGTCCAGAGGTGTCCTCTACGCCCACTCATGCCGGTGACTTCTTAGCTGGATTACTCTGGGTTCAGGCACCAGGGAAGAAGTTCTAGGGAGAAGCAAGAGCTGTAGAAAACAGGACCTCTAAGGACAAACAGAACGGCTGCTGATTAGCTAAAGGAAGGCTAAAGGTCATGTGATATTTCTCAAATATATTTGTGTCTCCTATGAAGATGGGCTGAGAGAGTTGGAGTTGTTCAGCCTGGAGCAGAGAAGGCTCCAGGGAGACCTTAGAGTCCCTTCCAGTCCCTCAAGGGGGCCTACAGGAGACATTGGGAGGGACTCTTGAACAACGAGGGGAGCCATAGGACAAGGGGGAATGGTTTTAAACTGAAAGAGGGGAGATTGAGATGAGATCTGGGGAAGAACTTCTTTGCTGTGAGGGTGGTGAGACCCTGGCCCAGGTTGCCCAGAGAAGCTGTGGCTGCCCCATCCCTGGAGGGGTTCAAGGCCAGGTTGGAGGGGGCTTTGATCAACCTGGTCTGGTGGGAGGTGTCCCTGCCCATGGCAGGGGGTTGGAACTGGATGATCTTTAAGGTCCCTTCCAACCCAAACCATTCTATGATTCTGTGATTCTATGAAATAAAATGCTGCTGTGAAGGGAAAGGGAATAACCTACTTTACATACTTGTGGATTCACAGGTCATAAGGAAAGACTTTCTAATGTTAATAATAACGAAGCGCTGTGGTAGGTTTCCAGGCACTTACTGGAGACCTCTGGATAGCAGACGTTTGGCAGGATGATGCTGGGGCAAGAGACAGAGCAGGACATGGCTGTAGGAACACAAGAACATGGGGATGGCTCTGCAGCTCCACCAGCTGCTCAGACCAGGGTGGCGATTGTCCGGGTTCACTGTGACTTGGTGACAGTAACTATGGACTTTGGCTCAGGATTTGAACCATTCAGGCTACTCTGGAGATAACACGTAACCTCTGCGTGCTTCATCATCGAGGCAAAAAGAGGTAAATGTTTAAGAGTCATCAATGTATAGAACATTTTTATTGAGAACTACTTATTTGCCTCTGGGTTTTTATAAATAAGCTAAAAATCACCATTGCCAGCTGATTGGGAACATATGGAAACAGTTAATGCCGAACAGAAGAAACTGAAATCAAAATACCTTCTGTTTCCTATTAATTTACTTTTCATTTTAGAAAGTCATCTTAATAGGATATTGTGCATCTTGTTTAGCTAAATGGGATATTCTTCCTCTGGATGGGGAACAAAGAGGAATGCTCTGGTTCCTGCTCCGGCCTCCTGCAGGAACGTTTCAGCTGTGACCTATCGATACGTCTCTTGTTTCAGAGGTGGTCTCTGATTCGGTCAGCAACCTCAGCCGCGTCGGGAGAATTTGGTGGAGACTCTTCATTAGTAATTGCAAAAGATGAGTTTGGTTCGTGGCCATCGTGAGAACTCTCTGGCTTTCGTTACTGTCACATTTCCTGAGAGCTAGTGATAGATAGCGTGTGGCTGAACAGGCTTAACAGGGAACTGCTAGACTTTTTGTTTGCAAAATAGCCTGATAGGAATCAGGAGGTCGGGAGCAATGGTTTAGTGATGCAAAGGATCCCATTGATGCAATTTCCTACGAGGAATTGAATTCTCCGAGGACATTTTTTAAATCCCTTGAGCTGGCTTGGCTCTGGCGTAGCAACTCCTATTTCAAAACCCGCAGTGGACACGAGAATTCATTTTTCATGGTTTTCCTTAAGATGCCCATAGAAAAACCTTGATCCTGCTGATTACTAAAGTTAAATACTTTAAGTGATTTTTTTTTTTTTCTTCTTTTTTTTTTTCCTCCCCGCTTCCTTTGCTGGGAGCGGGGAGATGAAAAGAGCGGAGTACCCTGAAAAGCTCACGTGTCTTTGAACACGCTCCCAGTTTCAAGGTGAATCTGAAAAACTTCAGTACTTGGATTTTGCTGATAAACCTTTTGTGTTCCTCCTGCTCTTGTATCACCTGAAGCCATTTCATCTCTTCTTAAATCAGCAAAGGTTGGTTTTCCCTCACTTTTGCTCCAGGACAAGAGGGTTTGACTCTCGACTCTCGGGTTTTTCATAGTTTCCTTAATATTTTTCATGGTTTTCCTTAAGATGCCCATATAAGAACCTCGATCCAGCTGATTAGTAGAGCCTGGCTCAGCACTTTAAGGGATTTTTTTCCTTTTTTTTTTTTTCCTTTTTTTTTTTTCCTCCCCACTCCTCCCCACTTTCTCTGCTGGGAGAGGGGAGATGAGAAGAGCAGAGTACCCTGAAAGACAGCCGGCTTAACATGAGCCAGCGGTGTGCCCAGGTGGCCAAGAAGGCCAACAGCATCCTGGCTTGTATCAGAAATAGCGTGGCCAGCAGGAGTAGGGCAGTGATGGTGCCTCTGGACTGGGCACTGGTGAGGCCTCACCTCGAGTGCTGTGTTCAGTTCTGGGCCCCTCACTCCAGGAAGGACATTGAGCTGCTGGAGCGTGTCCAGAGGAGAGCCACCAAGCTGGTGAGGGGTCTAGAGAACAAGTCCTATGAGGAGAGGCTGAGGGAACTGGGCATGTTTAGTTTGGAGAAGAGGAGGCTGAGGGGAGACCTCATTGCCCTCTACAACTCCCTGAAAGGAGGTTGTAGAGAGGTGGGTGTTGGCCTCTTCTCCCAAGGGAATAATGACAGGAGCAGAGGAGATGGTCTGAAGTTGGGGCAGGGGAGGTTTAGATTAGATATTAGGAAGAATTACTTTCCTGAGAGGGTGGTCAGGCACTGGAACAGCCTGCCCAGGGAGGTGGTGGAGTCTCCATCCCTGGAGGTATTGAAGAAACGTGTAGACGTGGCACTTCAGGGCATGCTCTAGTGCCTGAGATTGTTGGGTTGGGGTTTTTTTTGTGTGTGTATGGTTGGACTCGATGATCTCAAAGGTCCCTTCCAACCATGAAGATTCTGTGATTCTGTGAAAAGCTCACGTGTCTTTGAACACGCTCCCAGTTTCAAGGTGAATTTGAAAAACTTCAGTACTTGGAGTCTACTGATGAACCCTTTGTGTTCCACCTGCTCTTGAATCACCTGAAGCCGTTTCTTAAATCAGTGAAAGCTGGTTTTCCCTCACTTTTGCTCCAGGACAAGAGGGTACGACTATCAGCTACTCAATATAGTGGTGATTTATGTTTTCCTGAGGAAACTACTTGGCTGAAGTGCCAATCCTGCGGCACTTTACGACAAGAGGTTTGTTTTCTCCTTTTCTCTCCGTCAATCCGGCATCTTACTCCGCCGGTGGCGAACGCGGCTAGAAACGGAAAACAGCCAATGTCAAAATGCACGTTTTTCTTTTTTCATCACTTTCCGAAGGGGGGAAAAAAAAAAAAAACAGAAAAGAAAAAGGGAATGAGAACTTTTTCATTCGGTGCCAAGCTATTTTTTTCTTCCCCTCTTTTGCAGGGTTAACCTTGACAGTCGCGGGCAGAGGAGGCAGCAGTGAATCCCGCTGTTATTTTTAGCCGGAGGAGAAGGCGAGGAGCTGTAGCGTTAGTTCGGCAGCAGCGCTGCCTGGGAATGGGCTGGGGCATCGCAGCACTTGAGCGGCCGCTGAAAGAATCCAAGTGGAGAAAACATCTTGTCCTTGATAGCTCTGCTACTTGGGGCACGCTGTAGTAAATAGAAATATTGCTTTGCTTCAGCCCAATGGAAAACAATAGATGGGGGAAATAATAGATATCATGGCTGTCAAACGTTGGAAGAGGCTGCCCAGGGAAGTGGTGGAGTCACCATCCCTGGAGGTATTTAAGACGTGATGCTGAGGGACACGAGTTAGTGATGGTTTTTGCCAGTGTTGGGTTGATGGTTGAACTCGATGATCTCAAAGGTCCCTTCCAACCTGGACAATTCTATGAGGCCGTTCCCTCATAATCTTTAAAAAAATAAATCTCCCAAGCCTAAAATATCGCTTTTAAATCATTCTAGTTTTCTCATAGCACTCTTGATCTCTTGAAATATTTTGTAAATTTATTGTTTAGAAATCAAAAGGACTAAAGATGAGTCTCTGAGGGAAAATTGACCTCTTAAATGGAAGAGCTTTACAAAAACCCATTTTGGAAATCACTATAAAAACCAGTTTTTATTTAAAGATCTTGAGTCTATTAATGGTATATTAAGAAAAAGGCTGGAAATCCCTGAGCTGATGGTGACCAAGCCATGTCACCCCATGCCACCGCACCGTTGGGGTGTTGCACAACCAGAATTAGGCTCCCTGCACGGTGCAAGGAGCTGTAGATACACCCTTTTCACTGGACACCTATAAGATATTCCTTATCCTTTCGGCGCAGGATACGAAGAATTCCCAGCGACTCGTTAAGTTTCTTCTTATTCTTCTTCTTAAGCAATCTTTGCCCTTATTTTCTGCTTTCTTCAACACCTTGCCCAAATAATTAATGAGAAAAACAATTTTCAGAGGATTGAAAACGGGCCACCATCTCGCAGCCCACTTCGTTTGCCCTGAAATCTGCTTTTTTCTGTACATTACAGTAATATTCTCAGCACTCGAAACAAGTGGACAAGGAGTCGAAATCTGTTCTTTTTCATGATTATGTTAAACAGAATCACAGCATCACGTGGGGTTGGAAGGGACCTCTGGAGATCATCTAGTCCAACCCCACCTGCCAAAGCAGGTCCACCCAGAGCAGGTTGCACAGGAACGTGTCCAGGCGGGGTCTGAACGTCTCCAGAGAAGGAGACACAACTCCGTTACCTGTGCGTGGAAGATAATTAAAGCTCTTCCAAAGGCAAAGGCTACTCTTCCTTAATATTATGTTAAGCTTTTATAGTTTTATATTTGGCCAGATGACTAGCTAAAGTGTTAGACCTTCTGCTACAGAAGAGATGGGAGCTTGGGCAGTAGGGATGTAATGCTGGGTGCTTTTTGGTTTTATTACTGATCTAATGGTAATAAGCAAATGCCTCTTTTAGGATCTATTCTGTATAACTCATCTCTTTTTTTTTTCCTTTTTACTTTTTTTTTCTTTCTTTTTATTCCTCTTTTTTTCTTTTTCTTCCTTTTTTTTTTCCTTGGTTTTTTTTCTTTTTTCTTCCCCCCTTTTTTTTTTCTTATTTCATTGGGATACCCATTGGGTACTTGAGCATCTCATTGGAGTACTGTACTATCAGGGTTAGAGAATTACTCCGATTCTGTATTTTCTGTAGTAGTAAGGCAAATAACACTTAGAGATCAGTCTTATTATTAAAGTAGATATTTTTCTTTTCAGTCGTCAACTGCATACCAAAAATAGCCATTCAAAATTCTGTGAAATGCTGACTTAGCCTGAAAATACTGGAAGCCCCTCCCGCTTTTGTTCTTTGGGAAATATAACTCAACCGAGATTAGTACCTTTACCACAAAAAAAAAAAAAAAAAACCATAAAAGCCTTTTAAAAACATGTGAAGGTTGGAGGCTTTGACTTTCCAAAATAGGAAACGCCAGAATTCAGGTAGTATCTGTGAGCTTCATTCAGGTGGGGTTTTTTTTATGCCTGTGCGTTACGATAGGATTTTATCCTTTTGAGTAAAAGCCCGAATATTAAATTTTGCTTTTGTTGTGGTTTAGCAGAACTTGAGCTAACGAGGCGGTGCCGGCGGGATGGATTCTCTGCGTGAGCCTGCCCTGGGCGAGGATAGGTTTCACCAGCCGTTATTGACAACGGGGGAGCGTTGAAATGAAGGAAGATGACTTTTTTTTTTTTTTTTTTTTTTTGGTAATCTTTGGAAGTTTGTGGGCAACTTTCTTGTTCCTCTATGAGCTGCGTATCCTCTACCAGCAATTTGTCCCAGATTCTGTGCCAAAACCATGTCAGCCTCACTGCGAGGTCCTCGACGCTCTTTGCGCAATCCATTTTTTTGCCATTTTCCTGTGTAATTGCTGGTTCCTCCCTCCAGCTCCTTTGCTTACAAACTCAGCACATCTTCCTGCTTCTGGGTTGGGTTTTCTTTTTTTTTTTTCAAGGATCAGAGATCCCAGGGCTACAGCGGGTCCTTATCTGTAGGAAGGTAAAACCTACCTGCAGCATCTGCCAGAGGCGGTGAACTTCTCCCTTCTATTCAAGGATGGAGGGAGATAATCGTAAGGACAGTACAGAAGGTTAAATCTGAATTTTCTCTTGACTGATTTCTACATTTCTGTTGTTTAAAACAAAACAGGGAAAAAAAAAAAAATACCCAACAACTTTTCAGCAACTGTCCTCTGTCTCACTGTACTTTGGATTCTAGAGAAAAGAGCTCTGCGATGCTGCAAATCTACCTGCTCAAAAGAAGGGCTGGGGTTTTGGGGAATCAGAACAACAAATTTGAATCTCACAGTAATCAAGCCATCAGCTGTCTTTGTTTTATTAACAGCAGCTGAGCTGGGAGGCATAATTAGGGTAATGGTTTCTGGCTCCAGCTGTGTTTCACTACAGAACAAAGAGAGCTCAGCAGAGATTTTGTGGTACAGTACACTTTTGCCCCCTTCTACTTGGGAGAATTAACAAAGATTACTTGATGTGCTGGAGGTTGGGATTCAGATATGATTGGATGTTGGTACTTTTTAGAGGAAAGTGTGTCTGAAGCCTACGAGATGTTGAGGAACCTACCAGCAGTGCAGTCAGTGAGCGAAAGGTGTGGGAGGCTCCAGCCAAGGGGCAGCTGGATGCTCACATGTCCGTGGGATCTACCAAGTTCAGCCTGGGTAAGAAAAGGCTCCAGAGAGACCTTAGAGCCCCTTCCAGTCCCTCGAGGGGCTCCAGGAAAGCTGGGGAGGGACTCTTGATCAGGGAGGGGAGCCATAGGACGAGGGGGAAGGGTTTGACACTGGAAGAGGGGAGATTGAGATGAGATCTGGGGAAGAACTTCTTTGCTGTGAGGGTGATGGGACCCTGGCCCAGGTTGCCCAGAGAAGCTGTGGCTGCCCCATCCCTGGGAGGTGTTCAAGGCCAGGTTGGAGGGGGGTTGGAGCAATGTGGTCTGGTGGGAGGTGTCCCTGCCCATGGCAGGGGATTGGAACTGGATGATCTTTAAGGTCCCTTCCAACCTGAACCATTCTATGATTCTATGAAGCGGCTCTGACCATCTTGTGGTACTTTCAAAGGACTCTAAATAAGTGTTGAAATATTTCCCTGTACCCTTCTTGCGTCGTTTTGAGCTTCGGGTCCCCTGCGTGACTGATGAGTTCCTCTGGGATAAGGGATGGGGTTTGCAAAGTGTGCTCTTTTTTTTTTTTTTTTTTTGGATGAAAGGAGCTAGAGAAATGGAGGTTTTCGGATGTCCCACATGGAGAACTGCCGGTGGGATGTCTGCTTCTGGTGTGACCTACTGAGCTTGGAGAGGGATGAAAGTTAAAGCCTGACCTAACTGTGTTGTAGCTAACAAGGACCAGCTGGGTCACAGAAAAGGGGGTGGGGAGGGAAATATGGTGAGAATCAACTTGGCCTCACCAGGGAGACGTGTGGAGGATGAGAGCGTTGGGAGGGAGCGTACAGGTCCTTGGGCATGGAATCTGTCACGGGGAAGATACACGGGGAACTCCGGGTGGTTAATCTGGGTAGAAGTGGAGCTTTGTGGGCTTTTTTTTCACCACCCCCACCCCTCCAATCGCCGTGGCTTTGAACGCTACAAAACCCCCCGGAAATCGTGTAAACTCTCATGATTATATTGAGATATTTCATACTTGCCTTAAAACCTTCTCTCCAGGAGTCATTGAAACGATAAGGATTTTACTTGAATGCTTGAAAACGACAGTAAATTTTTAGCTCAAACTATAAAAGTCCTGACGTGAAGTCCTGACAGATAGAAATATAAGCGGATGTCAGTGCACAGTACTTGAAAATGTGAATTTATTAATTCAGCTCTGTGTGTCTTAAATTCTGTCTGTTAAAAATGACTGCAGGAGGACAGTGATAATTGTGCTAATTTGACGCTAACGAAGTCTCCCTGGCTGCGACACAAGCAATAACATGATTATTCTTTAAGAAGTACCAATGCATCCATCCGGGGAAAGAAGATGACAGCTTCGCGTGAAAATTGATACAAAGATCTCTTCTTTTCCCTTTATTTATGTGCTCTGATTTTTCATTCCAGGTGATCAGCTTTTTCAGCTCCCGATTGGAGCAAGCTGGAGCTGAGCTGTCGGTAGAGCGAGTTCTGGAAATCATCAAGCAAGGAGCTGTTGCTTTGCCCAAAGACAGACTAAGAGTAAGTGCTCGAGACCTCGTCAATTAAAGTGTAACCGTTCCAATCAGTTGCATACGGACCCGTTATATCCCTAAGGTCCAAATATCGTTTCTCCTATCAATAGCGACCACCGAGGGGTTACATTGTGGATTACCCTATGTGTATGTTTTGATCGAAATTCCTCCTTTGGGCTAAATGTTTGGTGTTGTCGATACACCAGAGGGATGGGATGTCATTCAGAGGGACCTGGACAGGCTGGAGAGGTGGGCCCAGTTGAACCTCATGAGGTTCAACAAAAGCAAGTGCAGGATTCTGCACCTGGGAAGAAACAATCCTCAGTATAAATACAGACTGGGGGATGAGGTGTTAGAAAGCAGCCCTGAGGAAAGGGACTTAGGGGTGCTGATGGATGAGAAGCTGGACATGAGCAGGCAATGGGCTCTCGCAGCCCAGAAGGCCAATCACATCCTGGGCTGCATCAAAAGAAGTGTTGCCAGCAGATCCAGAGAGGTGATTCTGCCACTTTACTCTGCTCTGGTGAGACCTCACCTGGAGTACTGTGTGCAGGTCTGGAGCCCTCAATATAGAAAGGACATGGACCTGATGGAGCGGGTCCAGAGGAGGGCCACCAAAATGATCAGGGGGCTGGAGCACCTCTCCTATGAGGACAGACTGAGGGAGCTGGGGTTGTTCAGCTTGGAGAAAAGGAGGCTCCGGGGAGACCTCATAGCGGCCTTCCAGTACCTGAGGGGGGCCTACAGGAAGGCTGGGGAGGGTCTGTTTACAAAGGCCTGCAGTGACAGGACGAGGGGCAATGGTTTTAAGTTGGAGAAGGGGAGATTTAGACTGGATATTAGGAACAAGTTCTTTACCATGAGGGTGGTGGAACACTGGAACAGGTTGCCCAGGGAGGTGGTTGAGGCCCCTTCCCTTGAGAGATTCAAGGTGAAGCTCGACGAGGCCCTGGGTAACCTGGTCTAGTTGGGGGTGTCCCTGCTGACTGCGGGGAGGTCGGACTAGATGACCTTTGGAGGTCCCTTCTGGCCTGGACCAATCTATGAATCTATGAATGTTTGGGTGAGTTTTCTTGATAAGTGATTAAATTGAAACGTGTGAAGGACGTAAAATTTGCTGAGGCCAAGGTTTTCTCCATCATATCACGAAGATGGAGTCTCACCTCTCCATCCGTTGTTTAATTAAGCTGTAACCAAACTTTTATCATTCTTTTCTTTTTGGTTAACTTATTCTTCTTTCTCTACTGTTCTGCATCTCCATCTGGGTCTATATAAAATGCTACAAAGATAAATTTCTGGGGCTTTAGGTAAGAATTAACCAACCTTCTGAAAATCAATTCAAGACTCCTAAGTCTGGTCAACTCCATCATGAGCTTTCTGTATAATCCCGATCAGACCCCTCCGTTCTCTTCTGAGAATCTCCCAAATCTCATGAGGGATTTACCAACTTGACAGGTTTTGTGAGGCCCCTGGTTAGGCCCCATCTGGAGCACTGGGTCCAGTTCTGGGCTCCCCAGTTCAAGAAGGACAGGCAGCTGCTGGAGAGGGGACAGCAGAGGGCTACAAAGATGCTGAGGGGCCTGGAGCATCTCTCTGATGAGGAAAGGCTGAGGGACTTGGGGCTTTTGAGTCTGGAGAAGAGAAGCCTGAGGGGGGATCTGATCAAGGCCTATAAATACTTCAAGGGTGGGTGTCAGGAGGATGGGGCCAGTCTTTTTTCAGTGGTGCCCAGGGACAGGACAAGAGGAAATGGGCACAAATGGGCAAATGTAAGAAGTTCCATCTCAACATGAGGAGGAACTTCTTTCCTGTGAGGGTGTCAGAGCCCTGGAAGAGGCTGCCCAGAGAGGTGGTGGAGTCTCCTTCTCTGGAGACATTCAAACCCCACCTGGACACGTTCCTTTGGGACCTGCTCTGGGTGGCCCTGCTTTGGCAGGTGGGTTGGACTAGATGATCTCCAGAGGTCCCTTCCAACCCCATGTCATTCTGTGATTCTGTGAAAACTCGTTAATGGCCCTGTGATGTTTAAATACTGCAAAGATGAAATCTGTGTGAGTAGGTGAGTAAATAAATGGGAGTTACGTGTGTTTTTTAAACACACACGATCAATTTTGCTTCTCCATTGTGCCAAGTGTATTTTAAATACTGTCCGCTTTCTGCAGGACCATTTTTGTTCCTACTCTGTAAGGGAGCGAGAGCAGCATCTCAGGACCCATTTCTTTTGGGGTAACTTTAGGAAAATACCATCTGATAAGGCACACTGAGTACACACAGCCATTGGCGACGGCTGGTAATTTATTTATACCCTGGTAATTTTAAAACACCCAGTGGGAATTGTCTAGCTGGCTGGATATCCTCGTGTCTTTCCTGCAGTTCCCCGTGTCCCTGAGATGGCACGTATTTAGTCACTCAGACTGAATTTACTTGGGGAGAGAGCAGTCTGGAGTGCGAGTCCCAGGAATAGCCTAAGTAAGACCGGAGGAGTTGTTGGGTCCAAATCCAGCCCTTGCAGGTTGTGTCCTTGCTACACTGTGGTGCTGTGAATACAGAGAAACACTGGACCTTTTGCTTTCTCTATGACAACTTACTCTTACATGAAGATAATTAGAAGCTCTAATATTAAGAGGCTACAGGGGTTCCTTCTTGACACAGACCCATTGCTAAATAAATTCTCTCCTTACAAAGAAATGAAGGTTTTATCGCTTAGTGTGACAGATTGACTTGCATGTTGGGCCACAATTTAAAGATACCATAGAATAGTTTGGGTTGGAAGTGACCTTAAAGATCATCCAGTCCAACCCCCCACTGCCCTGGGCAGGGACACCTCCCACCAGACCACGTTGCTCCAAGCCCCCTCCAACCTGGCCTTGAACCCCTCCAGGGATGGGGCAGCCACAGCTTCTCTGGGCAACCTGGGCCAGGGTCTCACCACCCTCACAGCAAAGAATTTCTTCCCCAGATCTCATCTCAATCTCCCCTCTTGCAGTTTAAAACCCTTCCCCCTCATCCTATGGCTCCCCTCCCTGATCAAGAGTCCCTCCCCAGCTTTTCTGGAGCCCCTTTAGGGACTGGAAGGGGCTCTGAGGTCTTCCTGGAGCCTTCTCTTCTCCAGGCTGAACCCCTCCCCAACTCTCTCAGACTGTCCTCGCAGCAGAGGGGGCTCCTGTCAGTCTTTTACACAGCCCTTGCAGCATCTCCGTGGCCTCCTCTGGCCCTGCTCCAACAGGTCCGTGTCCTTCTGATGTTGGTGGCCCCAGAGCTGGAGGCAGCAAGGCAGGGGGGTCTCCCCAGAGTGGAGCAGAGGGGCAGAATCCCCCTGCTCACCCTGCTGGCCATGCTGCTACTGGGGATGCAGCCCAGCATACCATTGGTTTTCTGGGCTGCCAGCGCACGTTGCTGGGGCGTGTTGAGCTTCTCATCCACCAACACCCCCAAATCCTTCTCCTCAGGGCTGCTCTCCATCCATTCTCTGCCCAGCCTCTATTTGTGCTTGGGATTGCCGTGACCCTGGTGCACTTGGCCTGGTTGAACTTCATGAGGTTTGCATGGGCCCACCTCTGAAGCCTATCCAGGCCCCTCTAATGTCATGTCATGCGTTAATTTGTAAATGCACATGACATCTTTATACAACAGTAACAATGAGCAGCACGTGATTCCCTCCTGTAGAAGTGATCTTGTCAGTCTTCGTGCCCTCTGTCCTTGCACTTTTCTCCTCGGAGTCTCACAGTTCCTCAGGTCTTCCCACTTCAGTCTCTGAGGTTTTCAGGGGAATGTATTCTAAAGCTCGTCACAGTCGTATTAAGATCAGACTAAAGATATAGTTACACAATAAGTCTGGCAACACTGAGGAGTCTCAGCAGCTAAATAAAGGAGAGAGCTTTCGTCCCCGTGTCTTTAATGACACTCTCTGGGCATGTCGGGATGGGTGGGAGCAGCCCTACCTCCAGTGACTTTGCTTGTACCATCAGCTCAGTGGCTGTTGGCATCCGTGAGCTGGAAGCTCTCTAGCTCCGTAGACCAACTAATATTCCCTGCTGAAAAGACATTTTTCTAACAGAGGTTGGCTTGGGCACAGGCAACTCGGACAAGTGGCTTCGGGATAGGAGTTGGCTGGTGTCTGGCCAACTTGGACAATGTGTGGTGGAGTTAGGGGTCTGTTGCATCTGGGTTGACGTGATCTATGTGTAATTACAACGCGCAAAGCTGTGGGGCTTTATCCTGAGAGCTTTACAGTTAATTGCTAATTAATTTTCAAGCCATCCTTGCCTTTTGCCATAACATATCGAAGTGCTCCAAAGTACGGGAGACCCTGCAGAGATAATACTCCTACCTCCTAGAAATTGCCGTCTTCAGCTGGAGCTCTGTGAGGGAGGTGGTTGAAACACAAAGAGGTTGTGATTTGGAAAAATGAGGATTGGAGCTTTTACTCCCTTGCTTCCCCGCAGCTCAGACAGTGGTGGGTTGGTTGTTTTTTTTCTGACGTATAAGTACCTAATGTATGCACCGATAAATATAGCGAATGTTTTCAAGTTGCTTATCTTGGCCTTTGTCGAGGAAGTGAGCATTCGAGAGGCGTTAACGTCTATTCGGATCTCCAGTCTGTTGCTTAGACCGTAGTTCAAACACGAATAAGCGTCAACTAAAAATAACAGCACTTAAGAGCCACGATCCTGATCTGCATAATGGTGCTTATCAGTTTTGTAGCACACCCTGGGATTCCTGCTCCCTTTCGGTATGGGAAGCAACAAGGGATGCAAAGTTAGCAGTAGGTCATATATATATATATATATATATATATATTTATGTGTGTGTATGTGAGGAAAGATATCCTGCATTTTCTTAGCAAATAATCGTTGGGAAATGGAAGATCTAACTCATATTTTCCTTCCAGTCCTGGAGCAACCTGACTGGAGACAGACAATATAATTAACATTATTTTAAGCGTATGCTTTTAGCCGTGTACAGTGGAAGGCAGGGAAAGTCCAAGCTGAGTAATTAGCCTTTTAGAAGACTTGTGCATAAACAGAGAGATAAAGGGCAGGTGCTGAAATCAAGAGCTGGTTATTTCTCCTTCAGTCTGTGGGAGGAGATAAATGAAGTTAATATGCCCAGGATGGAGGCAGAAGCCACGGCGTGGAGATAGAGCTGTCTCCTTCGCAGACGAGCAGCCCACAATCCAGGCTCCCTGTTTTATTGCAGAAGCTCATTAAAGGCAATTTAGAGATCATAGTGATAGGTGAAAATTGGCCTCATTCTTTCTTGATTTTTATTTAAAAAAAAAAAAAAAAAGTTCTCAGGCTGCCTCTCTTCCCTTTGGTGAACTATCTGCGTTTGCGGGATGAGGAGCGCGAGAGAAGTGGGACCGCGTCTGGAGCCTGCGAGTTATCTCAGGATTTCAAGGGGAGGTAGCCAGCAGATAACTGCGCTTTTACAATAAGTGGGAAAACTTGTTTCAAATGCCAGCGAGTGACTGGAAGCTGACATTTGGGTTCGTGGAAGGATCACACTTGGGAGGCCACGTTTAATGCTTTAGAAAGGAAAAGTTCCCATTAGCTAAGCCACTTAAGGCAGAGATTTCATTTTTTCGCAGCGTATTCGGAGCTGCTTTTTTTTTTCTCCGATTCCTTTTCTCCCGGTGTCAATGAGTATTTTGTCATCCGTGTGCATTCTGTCGTACGTTCTCCATGCGCTGTGCAGACGTGCCGTTAGGCCATCAACTCACACCTTTTTTGGTAGGGTACAAAATTTAATATTTATTGAAGTGCATTCTAGTTCAGGCATTAAAATTTCACAGAATATGTAAAAGGAGCAGAGGTAAAAGCCATCGGTCTCTTGACGGAACAAGCTTTGCTGTAGGTGTTAAAAGCACTTCTCATAGGTTTTCCCTTCTATTAATGATGTACTTCCAACTCCTTCGACTTCCATTTGTTTCATTGGAGAAAGCCCCTAATCATCGAGCCACTGGAGCACAGGGGAAGAGAGTAAATTGTCATCGGAGTGGTGGCATTAGGGCCAGAAGAGCTTTGTGTCCCTGGCACATCACCAGGGGCTGGGCTCTGGGGGCAGCAGCGTCAAGGCCAAAAGTTCAGCTACCAAAAATGTTGTAAAAATAACCTGGTTGTTCATTGAGGTGGCAGCAAATTCAATGGGGGATGTCAACCATAGGTATTTCCAACTCTGGGAAGAAGGTGTAGCTATAAAAGAAAGTACATGTGAAGTCCCCAGCACTAAGGAAGTCCAAAAAGTCTCTTGGTTTTAGCTACCGAGCTCTCTCTCGAATGGTGGAAAGGTTGCCCTGTTTCTGCAGAAGCTCCTCCTAGGAAGGAGACATCATCTGTTCAACCGTCGTTTGTACCGTCGCCTCATGAAGAGGGGCCAGGACATGGCCAGCCACTCAGTGCCCTAGATTGTGAAGGAAATTGGTAGAATTTATATGTGTGCATCCTCCCTAAAGTGACATTGATCCCAAGAGACCATCCATCGCCCCATCGTCCATTACAATTGCTCCTGATGATGGTTTTTCTTCTAGAGCCCTGATGTCCTTGGTGGTTTGGCCACGGCAAGATGCTGGCTTCAGAATCCAGACCAGTGGTCTTTGGTGATCTAAATTAAACCTTGGGGCAGATGTGTGGACAGCTTTCTTGCATTTATTTTACTGCTGTAACAGTTTCTCCCTACCATGGGTTTCAGAGAGAAGACTCCACAAATTAACTCTTTGTGATGCTGTAAAGAGGTGGGAGCAGAGAAATTATGGAGACCAGCAGCTCTTTTACAGAGCCCTAGGGCATAGCGCTAAGCAAGAGAGACTGAAAACTTCCTTAAATGACAAATTCATCAAATTCTTCCTGGTATATATGTTTTTCTGGCAGAAGGGTCAAAGATCTTACTGTAGTGGAAGCTGGTTGTGTCTAATACATGCTTAGGTCTGACGCTGGGCAGGCATCTGTAACGCGGACTTCCCTCAACTGCTGTTAACCCTTGACGGGAAGAAGATCAGATTCGTAAGAGAAGTGGAAGAAACTTTTAAACAAAGTGCTTTTTGGGCCTTTCCAAAACACCAAACATACGCTAAGTATAATAATATTTATGGATCGTGTATTTCCTTCTCACAATTTATACCCTCAGTTAAGATGTCAAACTTCCCTGCTTCCGTGAGCTGACCTGTAAGCGATGAACAATAATTCACGTTTCTTTTGAAGGCATTCGTTTTAGAGGTCAGATTCTCAGAGACCTCAGGTAGAGAAGAACGTACTCTCCCTCCCCTTGAGAGATATGATTTTGAGTAATCAAAATTCCAGGAAAAGTGGTCTTGAAGGTTTTGATGGGCCTTGTTGTTCAGAAGATAACTTATCATCATGAAGGCAAAGACATGTCTGCACTCAGATGACTCTGGCTAATCTTAAAGGGGGCTTATAAACCTGTCTGTCCATCTGTCTGAACCAGGACAAACCCTCCTGCAGGTACTTTTCGATTCATATAAGCCCACCTGCTTGAATTGTTGAGAATGAGTTGAAACTAAACTGAATGATAGAATAGTTTGGGTTGGAAGGGACGTTAAAGACCATCCAGTTCCAACCCCCCTGCCATGGGCAGGGACACCTCCCAGCAGACCAGGTTGCTCAAAGCCCCCTCCGACCTGGCCTTGAACCCCTCCAGGGATGGGGCAGCCACAGCTTCTCTGGGCAACCTGGGCCAGGCTCTCACCACCCTCACAGCAAAGAATTTCTTCCCCAGATCTCACCTCAATCTCCCCTCTTTCAGTGTCAAACCCTTCCCCCTCGTCTTATCACTACAATGACACCGCTTTATAATAAGTCCCTCCAAGCAGGAGTTTATATCATTTAAATCTTATTTAATTAAATGGTGCAAACTTGAGTGTAGGCAAGATCTGAAGTATGTGAAAAATATTCTGGATAAACTGTGACTATTATAGTATTTAAAATTAGATGCTTGCTGACACACTGCATCGTATGGGAGCTCTTGACTCTGTATTCCAGAAACTTCCAGAAGTCAGGCTCTTAACTCTATCAGCCCAGAAGGAAACCAAAACTTTGGGGCTATCATTCAGAAATAAATGCCACCATCATTTTTAAATCTTAATACCATAATCCACAGAAATGCTTCCTTCGTAGGAGGTGGACTTGAGTAGTTCTTTAGAATATATAGCATGGTAATAAATTTTGCAGTGAAGGCCATATATATTTTTAAGCAAAATTGCAATCCTTTTGCTTGTTTAAACTTTTTTTTTTTAATGAAGAATCACAGAATGATATGGGATTGGAAGGTACCTCTGGAGATCATCTAGTCCAACCCCCTGCCAAAGCAGGTCCACCCAGAGCAGGTCCCACAGGAACGTGTCCAGGTGGGGTTTGAATGTCTCCAGAGAAGGAGACTCCACCACCTCTCTGGGCAGCCTCTTCCAGGGCTCTGCCACCCTCACAGGAAAGAAGTTCCTCCTCATGTTTAGGTGGAACTTCTTGCGTTCAAGTTTGTGCCCATTTCCTCTTGTCCTGTCCCTGGGCACCACTGAAAAAAGCCTGGCCCCATCCTCCTGACACTGTGGCCTCCCCAGGGCAGAGCAGAGGGGGAAGATGACCTCCCTCGACCTGCTGGCCATGCTCTTCCTGATGCACCCCAGGTTGCCATACACCTGGTTATTTTTTTTAACGCTGAAGAAGCCAAGGACCCAAGTAAAGTAGCTTTAGCATCTGTGGATTCAAAGTCTTTGAAATTTGGTGACTCCTTTTGTTCGCTGGTTAAAAGTGGATTTCAGGAGCCTTTAGAGGGACTTGTTTGTATCAATGTTGGATGAGTTGGATCGAATACTAACACTTTATTTTCAGAAGCATCCTTCACCTATGATAGGAGAAACCGGTTAGCTTAGAAGCTTTAATAGGAAAAGTGAAATAAATTGCAAGTTTGACTTGAAACTTGTGAGCTTCATGGAGCTTCATATTGCTGGACTCAAGGTGTTTGAAATGTTGGCATAGTCTGGTGGCGTTGGTGACTTACTTATAAAGCGTATTTTTTTATTTTTTTAAAGTTTGCTTTAATATTTTTAAGTAAAAAAAAAAAAAAAAACCAAACCCCCCAAACCAACCAGAACTTCTCACACAGTTACCATTCCAGTAAGTGTTTGCGTGGATTTTGAACGTCATACATGTCAAGAGTTGGGTTTCTTTGATGTGGTGTAAGATGAGTCCTTTTGAGTGTAAGTTCTCGCTTACAGCTGAGTGTATTATCTGGTTGAACATTGCCAGGTCTGACAGTGGTGGTGTGTACCGTGGCGTTCACAACCTCTCTCTGGCCCTCCCAAAGAGAGTTTCCTAACGCTGTAACCGATACCATATTTATATGTTACTCTCCAGGCTATTTGAAAAGGGGATGTGCTCTCCACCTCTCCCCAGGTGTCTTCTGAATGGAAAAATTATACAGTATCACATTTTTGTAAGTTATTTTTTTAGCATTAGGGGGAAGGGGTAGCGACCCAAAAAAAAAAACCAAAAAAAAAACCAACCCACCCCTCAAATGGTTCCAGGAAACTTAATTTTTCAAATGTGAATGCTCCTGAGAACCCAAACAAAGTTAGGTTTGCGTTTACATAGCAGCTGTCATTCAATTTTGGAATTAAAACCAGCTTTTTAACTCCAGTTTACTGCAGTGGTTATAAATTCTTGCATGGGGGTGGAGAAAAATAAACAGTAACTTTTGGCGTTGTTGCACTAGAACAAGAAGAAGAAGAAAAAAAAAAAAAAACCAGCTATTTTATTTTGCTTGTCTGCCCGGCACGCAGTTAAAAACATATTAAAGCTTTTCTGACACCTCCCTATTGAAGAGTAATATAAACAGCATTGCAGCATCAGCTTAGGAAAATATGCATTAGAAAACTCTTGAATCTGTGATCTTTAAACTGTTTCTCGTGTAATATCAGTTTCTTGCTGTCAAGGAGCCAAAATCTCTTTGAACAGAAAATAATAATCATGCTTTCAGCTTGGAGAGAGCACTGCGGAGAGCTTTTCTTCGCAGATGAAGAGTAAAGGGAGAACTTCAACCTTGGTTTTCTTCCTCGTCACTGAAACGTTCATTGCTCTGTCCCGAAGCTTCAGAGATCCATGGGAAAAATCCTGCTCTCCCCGAGGGTTTGGCTGTTGGCTTCAACAGTCTTGAGGTTTTCAAGCCGTATCTTCACGCTTATGAGATGCTACCAGGCGTGGTGTGAGCAGGACACTGGGCACGTGCCTTGGACTTTGCGTGTCCCATGGTGGGGAGCGTGAGGCTGGTACTGTCTGGTGAAAAGAGACTATGCTTGACTTTTCTCAGTCCTCTCCCTCGTTTCCCTGGCTGCTGTTTTGTAGGAGTCACATTGATTGAGCAGTAGATCAGAAAACTGAGAAAACTGGCTTTGTCTCTCCTGTATTGCTTTGAAGGACAGCACAGGACTTGGGTTTTTGCATTGCGTCGCTATAGATGTAAGGAGACCAGCCCCATTGCCCGTGTTCCCTTCAAACCGGAAGAGGATAGATTTAGATGAGATATTAGGAAGAAATTCTTTGCTGTGAGGGTGGTGAGACCCTGGCCCAGGTTGCCCAGAGAAGCTGTGGCTGCCCCATCCCTGGAGGGGTTCAAGGCCAGGTCGGAGGGGGCTTTGAGCAACCTGGTGTGGTGGGAGGTGTCCCTGCCCATGGCAGGGGGTTGGAACTGGATGGTCTTTAAGGTCCCTTCCAACCCCAACCATTCTATGATTCGATGTCTTCAGTAGTTCAAAGGGATACCAGAGCTGTCCGTGCCTTGCCAGGGCAGTCATGCCCACAGTGGTCTGCAGTCTGGGCAGGATCTCACATCATGAGATTGTTGTGTTTCTTCCTATCATGTGTGTGAACCAAACAGCAGAAATGAGTCTGAGCTTCAGCCAACTTGGTTGAAGTGGGTTGAGTGAAGCCACTGTAGGAGCAGGAAAGGTGGAGGTAGAGCCCTCAAAGCAGCTGCGAATGAGTTTTCTTCACCCACGCCAAATCCATTCAGCTTTTGCAGGCTCTCATGTTGAAATGGGTGGTAGAAGATCTTCAGAGGATCAGAAGAACTCGTCCTTTTTGTGTCCCTTTTGGATATTCTCATTGCTTCTCTCATTTGGGGTCTAAAACGTGCATTAAATAACATGAGTAAAGTCACGGAAGGAGCAACGGGGATGGAGTTTGTTTGCTCTCAGTGTAGACCTCAATGTGTCTGGACTCGTGCTCTGGTGTTCCTCCAAGGCCACGTACCTTGTTTACAAGCCTGGGTAGACAGTTAACATCGAGAACTGACTTTTTTTGATATTATTAGCTTGTGTTTGTCACAGTCTTGAGCAGAATGGATCAAAGATCCCACCAAAGCAATGAGTAGCGGTGATGGGACAAAGGGCGGAATGAGTCAAGTGAGCAGAACGAGTCCTCGGAAGCAAGTAAGAATTTATCCCAAGCTTTCCAGAGAACCAGAAGATGCAATAAAACTAAATTCAGGCACTTTGGTTGAGAGCGAGCATAACATTTCTTCAGCTTCTTCCACTTCCTTTGAGGATATTTTGGGTTTTCAGTGAAATGACGTTCTGCTTCCCAGTAAACTCTAGAACCGGCAGTACTTTCTCCCTGTCACCGAGACATCTGGTGGTGCTGGGGGAGCTAATCGATTGCAGACGGTTGTTGCTATTATAAGCCTGCAACCCACTTGAAAAGTTACCCAGGATTTTGGTAATGAAGGGCCTGAAGTTATTATTTGAGCTATTTTATATATTTTTTTTTTTTTCTCTCCTTTTATCTTCCCTTCAGGGGTCATCAGACTGGCAATATGTTTGTTTTTTTTTTACAAGCTCAAACTTGAGATTTTTAAAAGTTCAGACCCCTGCGTGTCAAGCTACTTGAGTTTCCTGTAAAAACCTTGGGAGTTGCGAGTCAATTTGTAATGGTATAAAAAGCGAACAAACGTTCGGGTTGACTCCGTAGGAGAAGACGGCATTTAAACAGATCGGAAACTCGCAGCGGAGCTCGCGTTGGGGCACGTTTGTTATTTGGCAATTAGAGAGGGTATTTACTGTCCGCGTTCGGGAAGACTTACCGCGTTTATGAGGATAACTTTTCCAAAAACCCTATTTATAGCTTAAAACTGAGAATGTGTTAAAAGTGAGAGTGAGGTTCAGCTTTCCAGGTGACGCACCCTGTAGATCCTGTTGAAAAATCCATCCTTTGCAGTCTCACTAATGCCAGAATCTACCCAATAATGAATGATTTATCCTTCTGTATTTGGCTTGTCCCTGTTGGAAGGAGGGGGGGGGGGCGTTGAGGCCCCGGTGAGGCCCCATCAGGAGCACTGGGTCCAGTTCTGGGCTCCCCAGTTCAAGAAGGACAGGCAACTGCTGGAGAGGGGACAGCAGAGGGCTACAGAGATGATGAGGGGCCTGGAGCATCTCTCTGATGAGGAAAGGCTGAGGGACTTGGGTCTTTTGAGTCTGGAGAAGCCTGAGGGGGGATCTGATCGAGGCCTGTAAATACTTCAAGGGTGGGTGTCAGGAGGATGGGGCCAGGCTTTTTTCAGTGGTGCCCAGGGACAGGACAAGAGGAAATGGGCACAAACTTGAACACAAGAAGTTCCATCTCAACATGAGGAGGAACTTCTTTCCTGTGAGGGTGTCAGAGCCCTGGAAGAGGCTGCCCAGAGAGGTGGTGGAGTCTCCTTCTCTGGAGACATTCCAACCCCACCTGGACACGTTCCTGTGGGACCTGCTCTGGGTGGACCTGCTTTGGGAGGGGGGTTGGACTAGATGATCTCCAGAGGTCCCTTCCAACCCCGTGTGATTCTGGTGGGGGCGGGGGGAAGTTTCTAAACTCCAGAACACCAAGTCACTCCCAGCTTTAAAAGACATAAACAACCCAGAGGGTTACGAGTTACATCCCAACGCCTGTTTTATACACCCATGTGTTTTGCTTGAAGTCAGATATAATCCGTGCGCTGGAGCCGGGTGATTTTTCCAGGGGATCCAGGGCGGGTTGACGGAGCTCTATCGCATCCCGCCGCGGCTCCGGCTGGAAAAGGGAGCTGAGGCTGGTGCCGTTTGGCCGGGCGGCGATAAGGGAAGAGACAGTCTGGCTCCTTCCAGGAGCCTCTCGGTCATGTCTGAGCTCTCGGCAGTTCCCAAAGCCTCTGGCTGACTTTCCCCCGTGGACCATTCATTTATCAGGAAATGAAATTGGTTACAGGATTTCGCACATTGCCAAACCTCACTGACGAAATCCCCTTTCGTTCCTGCTTCCAGAAGGAGGAAGAATGCCTTAACCCTTTGTGCTGGGGGGAAAAAAAAAAAAAAAAGTCAAATTCCTCCTAACTTTTAAAGGTTTCTGGAAATTGCTGACACGCTTTCACCCTCTATAAATGTACAGCAAACTCCATAATTTTGCCTGTTACATTTGTACCTTTGCACCATGCTTGCCACCATCTTCATAAGTGTTATTTTACTACAGTTGAATTATTTTAGGACAGTCGACTTATTTTTTTTTTTAGGCCAGTCGAATTATTTTAACGCAAGACTTAGCTGCTGGATTCCCTGTATTCTTGCTCGAAATACGTCACCTAAAGCAGAAGAGGGAAAAAAAAAATCCAGATTTACTCAAACCGCAAGCTACACTTAGTTGTTTACTGGGAGGTTTTTGAAGCAGGTGGTATAATTTGTAGAAGCTTAACCGGGATTGTATAGAAATATATCTTTAATTATGCAGATGGGATGACAACAAAAGAAACCCAAGCGTAAATGGTGTTTCTGAATGTATTGCAGCGTTTGCGGGTGGTTAGGAACCCAGTTGTGGCATTTTTAAATGCTGTTTGGATGTCATTATCTTTCGTTATGTATCAAGTCTTCCGCAAATTTTGAAAATCAAACGGACTTTTAAAAACCCAAACACCAGTTTTTCTCACGCTCACCGGGCTTCAGGCTGCTCTGAAGCTGGGAGGGTAGCGCTGGTTGGGAATCACCTCATCCCGAGCAGATTGTGGTGAGAAATCATTTTATTTATATTAATTTCTTCCTATGGACAGTGATTTTTGCATTTATCCGGTGGTCAACATGTGTCCCTTAAGACCCTGTATTTTTTTTGTCCCTAAGCGGCTGAGCTAATTGCTGTCGTTCTCCTGTCGCAATATTGCGTTGGTGAGTTTAAGAGGGGATGGAGAAACGACCACGAGCGAGTTGTCCACCAATGGGTGCAGTTGGCTCTGTCTGCATCACTCGAATCATTCCAGTTTGTGCAACCGTTGCGTTGCGGCCGGGAGCGTTTTCTATTGGAACGTGTCGCTGTGTTTTAATGCAATCAATAGCCGTAACCTCCCGTGTATGAAATTAATAAGCCCAGAGGTAAAGCACAGTGCACATCTGGTAATTATTATGTCTGGAAGTGGTTGCTGCATTAATTGCTAGCAGCGGCGAGTAATACAGCCTTCCTTAATTTCATGGCTTCTTCATATGAAGATGCCGTAAACAGAATTTTTGCACTCTATTATATCAGGGCTCTTCCTCCTTTTTATTAAGAATGGATCACTGTGAAAATATTTAGAGCTCCCTTAGCTCATGTAGAGCTGTTACAATTTTGGATCCTTTGTCCGTAAACAAAAAGTTGCTGAAAAACAGTGGGTCTGCAACCTAGGAAAGCTCCATGTAAGTCTCCTCTGGACTCATCTAGGGTCACAGAACAAGCCTGTGGCCGATGCCAGCGAGGGACCCCGCTCGCGGCCTGCGTCCCCAAATCTTGCAGAAGAAGTCGAGTAGGTGACTTGGCCTCGTTGCTGACATAACTGAGACTCATAAAAATCAGACGCTTTCAAAGTAGTGTCTACAGCTGAAGTTAACTTAAAAATATCACAAATTCAGCCTTCCTTGCTTGTAAAAAAAAAAAAAAAAAAAGTGTTTCAGTAGTATAAATATGATTTTCCTTTTCAAAAAACAGACATTTTAAATTAGCGTACCATATAGGCTACTGAGAATCTTCAGAACATTGGTCCTTTCCATTCTGAACCAGGGAAGCCAGAAAATTCTTAAGGTCTGTGCACGCTTGGAGATCCCTCCTGTCTATCAGTGAGACACTGTTAACGTCAAGGGCAAAGTGGCATTAACGCTTCAATCCACGCTTGCTTTATATATTGAAAAATCAGTGAACTTATCATGGTCCCCCCAAGACCATAAGGGGAAGCTCCAAAGAGTCTAATCCGGTTTCTTTCTTCACCCCTTGCATAAGATCTTCATTTTCTGTAATACTTACAAGATAAATGACTGGCTGAAAATGGGCTAATTTGGAGTAACAGGTAATAATAGCAATGGAATTGTGTAAATGCAAATATAACATAGGAAATGTTGGGTTTTCAGAAGCACTGGTGAGGCTTTCATGGGCTTCAAGATTATGGTGGCAGTTGTCGTTTTTAAATCCAATATTTGATGTATTTTTATTGTCTCCTTTACATCCTACTCATAGTTTGATCCCAGTTCTCTAGGAAAAAAGCATCCTGCTCGTACATAGGGCTTTGATTATCTTACTGGAATCCATAGAAGGAAATTTCACCCAGAGATGAAGGAACCCAGCAAGGGCTGGGTGTTGCACAAGGAGAAGACAAGGTAGCTTGGGAGGGTGGTGCCTTGGGTGAGCGACTTGAGTAACAGTGATTCTGCAGCTCAGGAATGAGGTGCCTTGGCCAAGATGAAGACGAAGGGTGGGCTAGCACGGGATACTCCTATTCCCAAGCCACCGTCTACATGGAGACTAATATTTACATGGAGGCTTAACATCTGTCCCCTCCACCCCTGAAACCTCTTCTAGTTACCTTCTGGAAGCCGCCTTCTGGATTCAGTCACTTCATTCCAGCGTAATTGCTTTCTTCACAATTATACTGGAATGAAATCACCTTATTCTGGAGTTACCGTGGCTGCTTCGGAAGCGCTATTCCATACTAGCGTTAGGCAGGTCAGCCTTCCCCGGTCTGGACAGTGGTTTGGTTATCCAAAACCAGTTTTGAGAATAAACTAAAATGTTCAGATGACATTCAGAGGACCATAAAAAGTCCTATCACAGAATCACATGGGGTTGGAAGGGACCTCTGGAGATCATCTAGTCCAACCCCCTGCCAAAGCAGGTCCACCCAGAGGACGTTGCACAGGAACGTGTCCAGGCGGGGTTTGAATGTCTCCAGAGAAGGAGACTCCACCACCTCTCTGGGCAGCCTCTGCCAGGGCTCTGACACCCTCAAAGGAAAGAAGGTCCTCCTCATGTTGAGATGGAACTTCTTGTGTTCAAGTTTGTACCCGTTTCCTCTTGTCCTGTCCCTGGGCACCACTGAAAAAAGACTGGCCCCATCCTCCTGACACCCACCCTTGAAGTATTTATAGGCCTTGATCAGATCCCCCCTCAGGCTTCTCTTCTCCAGACTCAAAAGACCCAAGTCCCTCAGCCTTTCCTCATCAGAGAGATGCTCCAGGCCCCTCATCATCTTTGTAGCCCTCTGCTGTCCCCTCTCCAGCAGTTGCCTGTCCTTCTTGAACTGGGGAGCCCAGAACTGGACCCAGTGCTCCAGCTGGGGTCTCCCCAGGGCAGAGCAGAGACCCTATCTACCCAGCCAGGAGAAATGTACTAGGTAATAATATCAATTTAATTGTATAAATGCAAACATAATAGTATTATATTAATTAATGTTATATGCTATTGTGTAATAGTATTATATTAATACGATAATAGACGTTGTCAGTGATTCTGAGACTTAATTCTTCAAACCAAGAGAAATGTCAAAAGGAAAATAAACCCTTTTAGGAGGAAAGCGATCAGCGGCAAAGAGTTTCGCTGGTCCCCAGTGGGTTTGCCATCCCCTGGTGTCCCTTTGTCCCCGCCGTTACAGCCCCGTACCCGGCCGAGCCGATTAACGTCTCAGCCTTGCCCGTGGCAGCTTGTGGATTGTAATTAACTCCTTCCCGTTAAGACAGCGGATGAGAATTTGTGCAGTTACACGCCGAGGCTGTAGAAGATGGAAATAGTGTCCTGTAACAACAGCTGTTAAAGGTGGAGGGGTGTTTCGAGGTCTGGGCAGCGCAGGGGATGGCGGAGGGTTGGTTATCGGGATTTTCAAACGCATCTTGTGGCCAGGTAATTAAGAAAGTTGTTCATTCGTGTTTGTGATTAAAGTTGGTAACCCCAACAAAACAAAAAAAAGGGGGGGGTGTGTGAAAGAGCTGTTCCACGAGTAGCCTGGGATAGAGCGGCCCTGGTAGGAGCACAGAATTGGCTGCTCAGCATTTGCTAAGGGTTTAGCAACTTTTTTTGCCTCCCCCCGTCCCACCCCGGTGTTAAAAACTAGGAAGGGAGTATGAAGGGAAGTGTAACGGAGCACAAGTCTTATGAGGAGAGGCTGAGGGAACTAGGGTTATTCAGCCTGGAGAAAAGGAGCTTGAGGGGAGACCTTCTCGCTCTCTCCAACTCCCTGAAAGGAGGGTGTAGAGAGGCGGGGGTCGGTCTCTTCTCCCAAGACACGGGCGACAGGACTAGAGGAAACGGCCTCAAGTTGCTCCAGGGGAGGTTCAGGTTGGATATTAGGAAAAATTTTTTCACTGAAAGGGTTATCAGACATTGGAATGGGCTGCCCAGGGAGGTGGTTGAGGCACCATCCCTGGAAGTGTTCAAAAGACAGGTTGACGTGGTGCTGGGAGACATGGTTTAGTGACGGTGTTGCATTTTGTTGTTTCGTGGGTGTTTATTTTTGTCAGTTAGGTTGATGGTTGGACAAGATGATCTTGAAGGTCCCTTCCAACCTAGAAGATTCTGTGGTTCTGTGATGGTAATGACCAGTGGTCCTGGTTAACATTCGCCTTTTCTCCTGAAACAGGGCAACGGTTACGAAATTGCTGTTGTGTGAAAATACCCAGGTATGGAAAGAGGAATCTTAAGAAATAAATATGTAATTCTTTCTGCGTCCTGTAGGGAGCAGAAAAATATTTCTGTAATGGCCAGAAGGGCTGTCCGTTGCAATGATCTTCTCCTTCCTTGAATGAGGAGAGTCTGGTTGTGCCCTACTGGTGGCATAGTCAGGATGAGAGGGGTCCTTCAGCATCTTCAGCTCGTGTCCCTTGAAAGATGCCCCAACCAGACGGAGGCTGTTTTGCAGCGATGAGCAGGAGCCAACCCTGTTAGGAATATCGTTTTGGTGGAGATAAAAGTGGTAAGCGGTGGCATTTGCCTACTGTCACCCAGGATGAGGAACGTTTTCCTTCCTGCTCCTCTCCAGATGGCAGAGCATCCTCGCGCAAGGCGCTGCCGGTGGTGATAAATGGAGGCGGGGGGCGGGGGGGGGGGGGCGCTGCTGTTAGATGCTCTGCAAACTTTGCGGAGGGGAAGGGTCGGTAGATGACATACAAACTCCAGTCACCAAAAGGAGCGGGGGTTGCCAAAAGAGATCAATCAAACATTTCTTTACGCGCCGCTGAAGTCTGGTCTTGGCCTTTCCTTGCGCTGTGAAACACCCAACGAGACGGGGAGTGAGCGTAGCAACAATCTGATTTTTTTCCCTGTGAGCTCTTGAGACGCCGTGTCGCCTGTCAGTGCATCTGCTTTGATTTAGCGGCGTGAGTTCAAAACAAAGAAATACTCCCTAAATTTAATTTTTCAGTGGCGCGTATAGAGCTAGGGTCATTCTCTTGCTTCATAGGAAGGAAAGGGGCAGGCGTAGAGACTTTGAGCAGCAGAATTCAAACTTTACACAGATTCTAACACAGAATCATAGAATGGGTTGGGTTGGAAGGGACCTTCAAGACCATCCAGTTCCAACCCCCTTCCATGGGCAGGGACACCTCCCACTCAGACCAGGTTGCACTCTGTCTTCGTGTCAGCGGTTCTTTGTCTCCGGCTACTTTGAGTTGGTTGATTTCAGTGGTTTAAGGAAGGTACTACAAGAAAGAAATATAAAATACTGAGGCAGAAGGCAAGCACTGAAGAAATGAGAGGATGGGAAAGCAGGGAGAGACTCTCCAAGTCACTCCCCATAGTAACGGGTCCCCGACGCTGGTAAACAACATTTTGCGTGTCTACGTTTCTCCGAGCTACTTCCATTCTGCGCCCTGCATGATGTGAACTCTCTTAACCTTCCCGAATTATCCCATTTTTTATTTTATTTTTATTTTTTTGGAAAGAGAGCGCCGAGGAGCTTCCCTGCCCAGAGCTTGCAGAGCTTTGCTGGCTTCCCAGCGGCTTGGCAGGAACCCAACGCTCGGGAGCAGCCCAGAACTCCCCATCCAGGACATCTTACGGGAGGGCTCCGAGCCAGAGCCCAGCCCCTATTAACTTAGGAGCTATACATCGACTCAAGCTAAAGAACGTTTCCCAGGTTTCCCTCCTCCTCCATACCCCCCGAAAGCCGCCTTATATTGTGTTTTTTGGTTCTTTTCGGTACGTTTTTCGCTGCCGTGGCTGAATCTGCTCCGCATGTGTTGCACAGCCTTCCCCCTCCTTCGGCGCATATGTCGGGAGGCTGATGAAAAGCCCAGTGCCAAACGCACTGCGTGCGCGTGACGTGGTGTTTCCAAATATCTTGCAACTTCGGTCAAAGCAAAGTAAAATTACGCTGAAACGCTCTGACTTTTCCCTTTTTTTTTTTCCCCTCCTAAAGTATTGACCTCTTTTTTTTTTTTTTTTTAAAAAATAAAAATACATAATGCGGGCATATATAAGACTATAATGAGGGCGTAATAATAATATAATGAGGGCAACGATTTTATCCCAGAAGGTCCAAGATTTGGCACATTCTGAACAACTGAATACAAGGAAAAGGGAGAACAAAACAAAACAAAACAAAAAAAAAAATCATATAACCGACTTCCAATTATACCGGTCCAATTGCTCTTCCACTTTTAAGGTTCAGCTGTCTTTTCTGAATTAGTCTTATTAAATTAAGTTTCCGTAACATGTGGCAGATTGAGGAAAACAGTCCTCGGAAGATTTCTGCCCGGGTTGACAGATGAACTAGATAATGGAGTATAATCTTTTCCATTTTCATGATTTGACACATTTTCACTTCTGTGTGTATGTTTAAATCAAGGAATCAAAATAAATTGGAGTACAGACTATAAATCCCAGACAAAATTACAGCTTTCATTGCAGCGTTGGGTTAAATGTAAACAGCACGAGTGTTAGAGCTATCTTTTAATTAAATGCATAAATTAGAGAAATGTCTTGAATGTTTACAGCGACTACACCAAGAAGGGAGAATGGGGAAGAAATGTACTTCGTCAGCTGATGGCTGCCTCCGCTGCATTCCCGCACTGGGTTTAATTTTGTCACAACCTTTGGTACAAGTTGCAACGCCGCTCTCCGGTTGATTTACGGGCTGTTTTGTTCCTGCTTTAGGGTGATTAGTGATGTAGATGGCTTTTTCCTGGCCAAGCAGGGGATTTCTCACGTCTCTCGGCCTCGCCGCTGAGGATTCTGCTGTTGGGATTTAGGGGGAGCTGGTTTAGGTCCCCCGGCCGTTCTTGTAGCTGTATTTTTTTTTTTTAGTATCAGATGGTTGCATTGAATATTGAATCCATGTGGATTTAGGCTGGGCTTGTGGTTCTTAAGATTGTAACGCTCAACCCACAAACTGTTGAGCTGGCAAAGAAGGAATGATTGTTCTTGACCCTTGTTCTCATGTTGACTCCTTACCCTAATGTATATACGCTATGTTCTCTTTTAGCCCAGTGCTAGGTGGAACATGCAAAACACATTGAAAACTGAAACGTGAGGGATTTTGATGCAGGAAGAAATTTCTCACTCTGAGGGTGGTGAGACCCTGGCCCAGGTTCCCCAGAGAAGCTGTGGCTGCCCCATCCCTGGAGGGGTTCAAGGCCAGGTTGGAGGGGGCTTTGAGCAACCTGGTCTGGTGGGAGGTGTCCCTGCCCGTGGCAGGAGGTTGGAACTGGATGATCTTTAAGGTCCCTTCCAACCCAAACCATTCTATGATTCTGTGATAAAGACCATACTAATGCTCCAAGTAGGTGCTGAGTGTTTCCAGAAGCTAAGTTGAACGTGCTATCACGACCTTCATGTCCTACGTGAATGGAATAGAGTATAGAACAGAATATAGAATAGAATATTGAATAGAAAATATAGAAGAGCGTATAGAATATAGGATATAGCCTATAGAATATAGCATATAGAATATAGCATATGGGACATAGCATATAGGGTAGAGTATATAGAATATATGCTATATAGAATATAGCATGTAGAATATAGAGTATCGTGTAGAATAGAGAATAGAATGAACAACCTAAAAAACCCCTTTAAGAAAGGGCACCCTGGTTATACGTTGAGGTGAACTTAAAGGCCCCTGGCTTGGGTATACCCCCCCTGGCTTGGGTCTGTCTTCACAGGACTCTCAGCATGAGGGCAAATCCAAAAAACCAACAAAAAAAATAAAGCTGCGAACTCCACATCCGCAAAATAAAGAGCACAAACATCCACATTTGGCACCGATCCCTGGGCTGGCGGTCCCGGAGGAGATAAGGCTGCAGTCTGGCACCGCGTCCTCCGGTTGGGAGAGGTTTTACTGTCATTTCGCGTTGCGCTCCTCGAGCCAAATAAATTGGATTTCCTGCGCGTAGCGGGGTAGGGCTGCTCACCTCCCGGCGCGACTCGGCTCTTTGCTGAGGCTTGGAATCCTTCAGGAGGGGGGGAATACGTCCGTCGGGGTGTGCGTTTTCCAGTTGGGGGAGGTTAGGGAGCCAAAGGGCCGCCGACTCAATAGGGGTGTTAGTCAGCACGTCCTGAACCTGGGGCAGATAAGGGTCCACTTCCTCAGCTGCCCTGATCCGAGAGTTAACGGTTGGTGACAGCGAGTCTGTCCCTGTTCTTAAGTCATTGTTATCATATTTTTATTATATATATTTTTTTTGTGGGGGGGTGGGGGGGGCGTAATATTTACAGGCCTGGCTCTCTCAGATTAAAAATAAAAGTCCAAAATCAAAGGGAGGTCTTCCTCCACGAGCGCTCGGGGCTGGGAGGATGGGGGAAGGATGTTTGGGCTTGGCTTGTCGCCCCCCCGCCTCCGTCACGGTGCGAGGGACCGGAGGAGGACGTCGGCTGGGGCTTCATCCTCTTTGCGGCTGCTCTTATGCAAAAGTCAAACCTCGTAAAACGAGATGTGTGGTGAATAATCCGCCTCCTTGAGGAGATTAGCACCTTGAGAAGGCGCTAAACTCAGCGGGGAGGGGGGGTTGTCGTTTCCCTGGTTGATGCACAGAGTCGAGGGGGTGTTTTGGGACCCCTCTGCGGTGATAACGGAGAGGAGCTTGGTCCCAGTTGTCCAAAGCAATGTTCTTTTTGGCTTGGTGGGGATGTTTTGGATGCTGCTGCAGCATTGCACCAATTTCCAGTGAAAGCATGTCTGGGACCTCGTCACTGGGAAAATATGCAAACTTGAATCACGCTGCTCTTCTCCTGCCACCTTTTGTGTTGGGGGAATATGTTCCACGCAACTGAAGGAGAAAACAAACAACTGCGACATTGTACTAACTCTGAATTTTGGTTGAAAGAGAAAAGCGGGTGAAAAGAGCATTTTAACCTCTCAATCCTCTGCCTTTGTGCTTCGACTGGGTAATCTCAAGACTGTGTTAGGGCAGCAGAGAGGGCTCATGTAGGTAGTTTCCAAAAGGAAAAATCCTTCAACTATGAAATTAGTGTGGTTTATGGTCTCTGCATACTTCGGTCCCTTCCCCTAGCAAGAGTCTGAAGAGCAAGGAGATGAAAATTGAAAGAGGGGAGATTTAGAAAAGATATTAGGAAGAAATTTTTCACTCTGAGGGTGATGAGACCCTGGCCCAGGTTGCCCAGAGAAGCTGTGGCTGCCCCATCCCTGGAGGGGTTCAAAGCCAGGTTGGACGAGGCTTTGAGCAACCTGTTCTGGTGGGAGGTGTCCCTGCCCATGGCAGGGGGGTGGGATTGGATGGTCTTTATGGTCCCTTCAAACCTCAACCAGTCTGTGATTCTATGAAAATCAGTGCTGGAGACTTCATAGGTGGCCACCAACTCCACCAGCAAGCTCAAGGTGGGACTGTGTCTGTAAAGACGGACAGTGAAAGCTCCAGCTCCTTTCCCAGGGTGGGGGAAGAAAAGTCTAACCCTGGGCATGACAATTCCTATGAAAAAAGTGAGAAAAGAGTAATATTTACATATCACTGGGTCAGAATTTGTACATACACAGGGTTCCTCAGGTGAGTCCCTCCTGCAGCAAGGCAGAGTGCTTGCTCTGGTGCTTTACCAAAACATCAAAATGTGGGTCATATTCTTGAAATTTAATGATTTCCTTCATTGCCATGATTGTAACAAACCCCTGGGCTCATTTCGCGTGGCTGGTAGCACGGCGGACGCCACGGCAAGGGTTTTCTTCGCATAACGGCTGGGTTATTTTTTTGGTGGGAGCAGTTGGAGGTTTATCTGGAGTTTGGGATGGTGCGGTAGCCTAGATGGAGCAATCGTCGGTGATGTTATCTGGAGCGTGAAGCATTTCCACAATAAACAACATTCCTCATATTTTAGACCAGTCTGCTCTCAAAATCAAAACAGCTGCTGTGAAATAACCAGTAGCACTCACTGCTAGAAATTTAAAATAGATAATTGGCTTTCAGATCTATGTACGATACATTCGCCATGTTTTTTAGTATATAACTACACATATTAGTATATATTTATTATTCAGCAGGATTTTTTCCAAACCTATCGTTGTTCATATGCTTCCTAGGCCCTTCTAAAACTTTTCAGGTGAGTTTTTCTTTATTACTAAAGCTTAATAAATTCTATCAATTAGACTAAAAGCGTGTAATTCACTTTTCAGAATGTGATGAGCAGATAGTTGTCTCTGACATGACAACTGGAATACTGGTTGGCATTTATAGTACTGGTTTTGCTTTAAAAAAAGGTTGATGAAGGGAAGACAGCTTTGTAATTTTTATCCAGTAGTTGGAGTAGCCCAGAAACATGAGTTAATTTTTCTCTGCTGTGTTTACCTAGCAGCATTCTCATCACAGAATCACAGGATGACATGGGGTTGGAAAGGACTTTTGGAGATAATCTACTCCAACCCCCTGCCAAAGCAGGGCCACCCAAAGCAGGTCGCACAGGAACGTGTCCAGGCGGGGTTTGAATGTCTCCAGAGAAGGAGACTCCACCACCTCTCTGGGCAGCCTCTTCCAGGGCTCTGACACCCTCACAGCAAAGAAGTTCCTCCTCATGTTGAGATGGAACTTCTTACGTTCCAGTTTGTGCCCATTCCCTCTTGTCCTGTCCCTGGGCACCACTGAAAAAAGCCTGGCCCCATCCTCCTGACACCCACCCATGAAGTATTTATAGGCCTTGATCAGATGCCCCCTCAGGCTTCTCTTCTCCAGACTCAAAAGACCCAAGTCCCTCAGCCTCTCTCCTCCTAAGAGAGATGCTCCAGGCCCCTCATCATCTTTGTAGCCCTCTGCTGTCCCCTCTCCAGCAGTTCCCTGTCCTTGAACTGGGGAGCCCAGAACTGGTCCCAGTGCTCCAGCTGTGGCCTCCCCAGGGCAGAGCAGAGGGGGAGGATGACCTCCCACGACCTGCTGGTCACACTCTTCCTGATGCCCCCCAGGATGCCTTCCTGGGCCACAGGAGGATGTGGAGAAGGATGTGGCCTTCTTGGCCACAAGGGCACATTGCTGGCTCATGGCCATCCTGTTGTCCTGTTCTCTTGTCAGCTATGATATCTCCAAGAGGAGACTTTGCCTTTTCCACCCTTATTTTACCCTCCTTTGAGTTCCTCTGTGTCGTTGCAAATAATCAACTTGCATGGGATGAATTCTTTCAATCTTTGGCAAGTCCTGAACCGTAAAAACCCCTTTTTGTTTTGTATAAGGGTTCCCCCGCTGACCAGGTGATGCTGGGGCTCTGAAGGCACCGTGAGCTTTCTCTGGAGGGACCAAGCATCTCAGCTTCTCGCAGATCTGCTGGTCAATGGTGCATAACCGATCTTCCCCTTCCTTCACTTCCTTGCTAAACTTCCTATTTTCTATCTTTGGCAGAGTGATCCAAACAGTGCACATATGGATTGAGGACAGCTTAAGTTTTTGCCCAATTTGAGACCTTCAAAGAGTTGATTTCCCCCCTCCTCTGTCCCCCTTGATTTACACAACATGCAAAAGTAAGCAAGAGGTTCCAACTGCGTTATTAAAGCCAGTTTCTTTGTTGAAAGTTTACATTTTGCATACCAGAAAAGTGGCAGATTTTCAACTCTCTCATTCATAAAATTCTGGAAAGAAAAAAAAATCAGCCGTGAATCTGCTTTGTTTGCGGGAGAATGGGTTTTGGGAAGTCTTTATAAGGTTGCAGGGTTTAATTCTGAGACTTATTAAATTCCTGGATGTCCAAGCCCTTCTTTGAGCATCATTGACTTGTGATTTATAGTAAAGTGTCCAGAGTCTATTCTTGATTTTAGAACCTTTTCTCAGCAACTGTACAAACCTTCTGTAGAAATTTGGCAGCGAATGAGGGATTTCTAAATGCATTCCAGTTTTAACAAAACTGTTTGCTGCAAACATCCTGGGTTTTGCTGCTGTGCAAAGCTTTGCACGTTATTCTAGAGGAGGAAGGATGGGTTGCGAGCTCAAACGCAGGAAGCTGGGGCTTCAACTCATTTGCATCTTCCTTAGCACTGGTAAAAAAATAGGGTTTGCTGTTATGAAACGTGCATTTTCTGCAAATCCCACGGTAGGCAGACTTATACATCCACTTCATATCAATAAAAATTTTCTGAGTTCATAGATTCACCGAATCACAGGATGACATGGGGTTGGAAGGGACCTCTGGAGATCATCTAGTCCAACCCACTGCCAAAGCAGGTCCACCCAGAGCAGGTCCCACAGGAACGTGTCCAGGCGGGGTTTGAATGTCTCCAGAGAAGGAGACTCCACCACCTCTCTGGGCAGCCTCTTCCAGGGCTCTCCCACCCTCAAAGTGAAGAAGTTCCTCCTCATGTTGAGATGGAACTTCTTATGTTCCAGTTTGTGCCCGTTTCCTCTTGTCCTGTCCCTGGGCACCACTGAAAAAAGCCTGGCCCCATCCTCCTGACACCCACCCGTGAAGTATTTATAGGCCTTGATCGGATCCCCCCTCAGTCTTCTCTTCTTCAGACTGGAAAGACCTAAGTCCTTCAGCCTTTCCTCAGCTGAGAGATGTTCTAGGCCCCTCATCATCTTTGGAGCCCTTTATCCCCCTTTTGTGCAGTGGTGCTCTTTAATGGGTCCAGGGATTAGTCTGGTTTTCAGATTTTAATTCCCTAAATTCAAATTCACACGAAGGATTTTACTTCTTTATCTGAGTAGTTGGTGCCTGTACGTAACAGGATCGCGAGCGCTCAAGCGAGGTCAGGCACTCGAACCGTCTTTGTGAGTCAGGCCTGTAGCTGTCTTCTTTCTGAGCGTTTAAATCTTTTCTTGGTTAGTTTTATTTCCGTTTTACCTGTCCTCATTTTGAGGTTGGTTGTTTTTTGCTCAGATCCCTCACCTGTGTTCTTTCTTCTAAAGAACTCCTCCGTATTTTCAAAGAATTATTGTCGTCGCAGGTTAAGCTCTGCAGTAGATGAAGGTTCTATTTTTTTTGTTGGTAGCACCTCATCTGCACATCACCCTTCATACTCAAGCGTAAAGTACAGTTATGTGTATCAGTCTCTAGTCCTTTTTCTCTTATTATTTGGCAAAACCAGCATATATTGTATTTTCGAGCAGCCCTTTCATGTTCCCGTTGCCGTTCCCCGTCTCTCTGGTCTGGCAACAAGTCACAACTCTGGCTCCTGGCTGTTGAGCTTTCATCCGGGGAACGTTCTGCAAAGCTGTGTATCCGTCCCCAGAGCGTGGTACACAGAACAATCCTCACGTGGCAAGCAAATCGTAATTATAACTGTAAATCCTCAGATTGTGAACATATATGTATAACACGTACATTATGTAGAGGTTAAAGATGTTTAAGAGCGGATCATACGTGAGCCGTGCTTTAGGCTTTCATCTTCTTACTATCTTTTTTTCCCATTCTTAAGTTTTTCCAGGTAGACACAATATCCCCGAAGCTGAGCCTATTTTCTCAAATTGATGGCTTCAGGGATTTCCTCTGGATCGGCTCTTTGGTGGCACATTTTCAGCCAGGTTTGCTGAAGAAGCTGCTGATCAGTGGTCCAATTTGTTTACTGTCCTGTCTAGAAGGAGCCCAGAGTGAGATGTTTCTGAGGTGGAACCAGGAGAGCCTGAAGTGGGTGCCTGGCCTCATCCTAAGCTCAAATTTATACTTTTATACAGTGCTTTGGGAATTTGTAGATTAACGATTTGGCATGAAAGCAAAAATAATTTTTGCAGCTGGAGTACTGCATCCAGCTTTGGAGTCCTCAACACAAGAAGGATGTGGACCTGTTGGAACAAGTCCAGAGGAGGCCATGGAGATGCTGGGAGGGCTGGAGCCCCTCTGCTGCGAGGACAGGCTGAGAGAGTTGGGGGGGTTCAGCCTGGAGAAGAGAAGGCTCCGGGGAGACCTTAGAGCCCCTTCCAGTCCCTCAAGGGGCTCCAGGAAAGCTGGATCAGGGAGGGGAGCCATAGGACGAAGGGGGAAGGGTTTGACACTGAAAGAGGGGAGATGGAGATGAGATGTGGGGAAGAACTTCTTTGCTGTGAGGGTGCCCCATCCCTGGAGGGGTTCAAGGCCAGGTTGGAGGGGGCTTGGAGCAACGTGGTCTAGCGGGAGGTGTCCCTGCCCATGGCAGGGGGATGGAGCTGGATGGTCTTTAAGGTCCCTTCCAATCCGAACCATTCTATGATTTGGAGCTATTGCCATTAATCAGCAATATTTCCTAGCTATAAGGAAAAGAAACAAGTGTGTGTTTGTTCATCCCTGACTCTCTGGAAGGACTTTCAAGCTGTCAGGGTTTGCCATCCTACCCTAGAAAGAAATGCAGTCGTTTTCTTTTTACCAATTTTTGTGCCCTGGCAGGGTTACTGCAAATATCTCACTTTTTTTAATTCATTGTGTCTTTACCAATAAACATCTAGGCACAGCCGTTCGGTTGATTTTTCGCAAACTGACCTGGCTTCTCAGTACTCTATTAAAAAAAGAATAAAGTGATAGTTGCTGAACTCTCACCAGAGGCACGTCTGCCTCTCTGGTGGGAATTCACATTTTACGGGGCGAATCCACCGTCCGCTCCCTGAGCATTTCTTTTCCCGCGGTTACAGTTGTGCAAACCTTTGCTCCCAGTGATCTGAAAACCGCAATCACGTTATCAGTGATGCTGACTTCTTCAAACACTTTGTCTCCCTGTAGATAAAACTTCCCGGCCCTTCTGGATCGGGAGGATTGTGTCTGGTTAGATGAGTATGGGTTACTTAATTAATTTTAATCCTCGGGAAAAATGTTATTTTCTACTAGTGCTCATGTGATTGCCCAATCTGGGGATATTTAGCCCCTGATTTTTTGGGCTCTTTGGGTTTTGAAGCTCTTCTTCTCGTCTTGAGTTTTCTGTTTCTTTTGCAAAACCTCCTGACGCCTTCCGAGCCGCCGTTTTCTCCTCCGTCTTTAAATTTGCACCTATTCCTTACGCAGATCTTTGATCGAGATGTGCAGCTCGTGCTCAGTCTAGCAGATTTCCTGTTTGCTTCCTTCATCTCCTCACCATCATCTTCTGCTGGGCTTGCCTGCGCTTCGAGCCTGAGAAGGAGAGAGACAAAGATGATATCGGGCAGGTGTGGTGTAGCCCGTACAGACATTTCACCAAAGCCACGGCGACTTTCTGTCTTAAGTCAAAAGGAAGCGCTGTAGATGCAAAGAGAACCAAAGAGAGATGAAATGGCGTTATCTCCCCAGAAGAATTAAGTAATTGCCAAAAATTCAAGCCATCGGTATCTTAGAAGAAGTACTGAGAAATTTTCTTCCCTAAATTGTGCTCTGTCAAAGCACTTAAATGCTTATATTTACATAAAAATTAAATATATCAATGTTTACGTGTATATATCTGTACCGTGAACAGTGTTGAGTTGTTTTCAAGGCCATTAATTTGACTCAAGACTGGGATTTTGGAGACCAGATTTCAAAGTGGTGGTGTGGGTTTGGCAGACCAGTATAAGAGCAGACCTTACAGGTTGGTACATTTAGTGCGTGGCGGGTTGTAGAACTAAACCTTGCTGGGGTAAATACTCATTATGGCCCCAATAATAAAGACTTGGGACGATGCTGGATGGGAACCCTTATTTTCTTATTTTTTTTTTCTTTGCCAGTTGATGTATTTTGCTAATAAGGTCCAATCCAGCAGGTGCTCCCCAGGCAATATTACTAAATTTAGCTGAAGCAATATGAAACACGTAATTTGCCTTCGTGTCCTTAAGTTACCAAATAACACTCATGGTAAGCTTTTCAAATTCCATTTTCAGAAAGACTTTGAAGCTTCGGATTGCTGGAAAGTTAATGTGAATTTGACTGTCAAATGTGTTCAGACTCCTTTGGAAATGGGGCTTTTCTCCTAAACCAGTTGTGTGCTTTCGAAAATACCGACTCTCATTGGGTTGCTGTTTCAGAAACCAGTGTTTCTAACCGAGGAAAAGAGGATTCTCCAGTCTTAATTTAATCCAGTTCTTTGATTTCTTTCTTTTCTAGTGGGAGGTGTCCCTGCCCACAGCAGGGGGGTTGGAACTTGATGATCTGTAAGTCACTTCCAACCCAAACCATTCTATGATTCTATGATTTTCCATAGTGACTGCCCCATTTATTTGATGAAGGCTGATTTTTGTCCAGTAAAGCATCTAGATTGGTAAAGATCATCGAATCATAGAAGGACATAGAATCATAGAATTGTCCAGGTTGGAAGGGACCTTTCAGATCATCGAGTCCAACCATCAACCCAACACTGACAAAACCACCACTAACCCATGTTCCTCAGCACCACGTCTGCCCGGCTTTTAAATACCTCCAGGGATGGTGACTTCACCACTGCCCTGGGCAGCCCATTCCAATGCTTAAAAACCCTTTTGGTGAAGAAATTTTTCCTAATATCCATCCTAAACCTCCCCTGGCGCAACTTGAGGCCATTCCCTCTTGTCCCATGGCCTGTTCCTTGGGAGAAGAGACCGACCCTCCCTGGCTACACCCTCCATTCAGGGAGTTGTAGAGAGCGAGAAGGTCTCCCCTCAGCCTCCTTTTCTGCAGGCTGAACACCCCCAGCTCCCTCAGCCGCTCCTCGCAAGACTTGTTCTGCTAAGGCTTTGCTTCATCCCCTCCTAAAGCAGCTCCATCTGCCCTCGCTTAGGTTATCTGAGTGGAGATCGCCCACTGGCGTGACGCTGCAGCCCGACAGCCGCTCTGGTGGTTCTATATGTGAAGGGAAGGGGATTTTTATTTATGTATTTATTTATTTATTTAACGTACGGCTCAAGTCTTGTAGCTCGCATGCCATGGAGTTGCCTGGAGCCTTGCCAGGTGCTGTTGGCTGGGCCTGATGCTGTCTGCCTAATCATTAACTGCAAAAAACAACACAACAACAACAAAAAAACAAACAAAAAAAAACAGAAGGAAGTGGAATACTAAAGGATGACCAAGAGACAGCACAACAAGCCTCCCCTCCC